>NW_021197694.1:11454-16324 GCF_002162155.2 Triticum dicoccoides
TTATTTGAACCCCCTTGTTTTTATTTTGTTCAAAATGCACTATTCAAAGCCACATCATCAATTTACAACCCATTTTGACTTCATTTGTTATTTTTCATGTATTTACTGATTATTTTGAGCTATAAGACCATAAAATTGAAAAGCATTTGAAATGAACTCTGAAAAGGATCCATTTTGGCATGGTATCATCAGTTCACCCACATAGCAAGTGCAAGAAAGTAGAGAGCTTACGGCAAAAACTGGATGCAGTTCGTGTACAAAACAGACAATCTCCTTCGAAGTATCAGGGTTTCATACAGAAATTCGTCTGTTACATAGGGATTTCATTTCTTTTGAACTTATTTGATCCCCCTTGTGTTTTCTGTGTTCAAAATGCACCATTCAAACCCACATCATCAATTTACAACCCTTTCTGACTTCATTTGTTATTTTTCATGCATTTACTGATTATTTTGAGATATAAGACCATGAAATTGAAAAGCATTTGAAATGAACTCTGAAAAGGTTCCAAGTTGGCATGGTATCATCATTTCACCCACATAGCAGGTGCAAGAAAGTAGAGAGGCTTACGGCAAAAACTGGATGCACTTCGTGTACAAAACAGACAGTCTCCTTCGAAGTATCAGGGTTTCATACGGAAACTCGTCTGTTACAAAGGGATTTCATTTCTTTTGAACTTATTTGAACCTCCTTGTTTTTATGTACTCAAAATGCACCATTCAAACCCACATCATCAATTTACAACCCTTTCTGACTTCATTTGTTATTTTTCATGCATTTACTGATTATTTTGAGATATAACACCATGAAATTGAAAAGCATTTGAAATGAACTCTGAAAAGGTTTCCAGTTGGCATGGTATCATCATTTCACCCACATAGCATGTGCAAGAAAGTAGAGAGGCTTACGGCAAAAACTGGATGCACTTCGTGTACAAAACAGACAGTCTCCTTCGAAGTATCAGGGTTTCATACGGAAATTCGTATGTTACATAGGGATTTCATTTCTTTTGAACTTATTTGAACCCATTTATTTTTATTTTGTTCAAAATTCACTATTCAAAGCCACATCATCAATTTACAACCCTTTTTGACATCATTGGTTATTTTTCATGCATTTACTGATTATTTTGAGCTATATATAAGACCATGAAATTGAAAAGCATTTGAAATGAACTCTGAAAAGGATCCATGTTGGCATGGTATCATCATTTCACCCTCGTAGCATGTGCAAGAAAGTAGAGATGCTTACGGCAAAAACAGGATGCACTTCGTGTACAAAACAGACAATCTCCTTCGAAGTATCAGGGTTTCATACGGAAATTCGTCTGTTACATAGGGATTTCATTTCTTTTGAACCTATTTGACCCCCCTTGTGTTTTCTGTGTTCAAAATGCACCATTCAAAGCCACATCATCAATTTACAACCCTTTCTGACTTCATTTGTTATTTTTCATGCATTTACTGATTATTTTGAGCTATAAGACCATGAAATTGAAAAGCATTTGAAATGAACTCTGAAAAGGTTCCAAGTTGGCATGGTATCATCATTTCACCCACATAGCATGTGCAAGAAAGTAGAGAGGCTTACGGCAAAAACTGGATGCACTTCGTGTACAAAACAGACAATCTCCTTCGAAGTATCAGGGTTTCATACGGAAACTCGTCTGTTACAAAGGGATTTCATTTCTTTTGAACTTATTTGAACCCCCTTGTTTTTATTTTGTTCAAAATGCACTATTCAAAGCCACATCATCAATTTACAACCCATTTTGACTTCATTTGTTATTTTTCATGTATTTACTGATTATTTTGAGCTATAAGACCATAAAATTGAAAAGCATTTGAAATGAACTCTGAAAAGGATCCATTTTGGCATGGTATCATCAGTTCACCCACATAGCAAGTGCAAGAAAGTAGAGAGCTTACGGCAAAAACTGGATGCAGTTCGTGTACAAAACAGACAATCTCCTTCGAAGTATCAGGGTTTCATACAGAAATTCGTCTGTTACATAGGGATTTCATTTCTTTTGAACTTATTTGATCCCCCTTGTGTTTTCTGTGTTCAAAATGCACCATTCAAACCCACATCATCAATTTACAACCCTTTCTGACTTCATTTGTTATTTTTCATGCATTTACTGATTATTTTGAGATATAAGACCATGAAATTGAAAAGCATTTGAAATGAACTCTGAAAAGGTTCCAAGTTGGCATGGTATCATCATTTCACCCACATAGCAGGTGCAAGAAAGTAGAGAGGCTTACGGCAAAAACTGGATGCACTTCGTGTACAAAACAGACAGTCTCCTTCGAAGTATCAGGGTTTCATACGGAAACTCGTCTGTTACAAAGGGATTTCATTTCTTTTGAACTTATTTGAACCTCCTTGTTTTTATGTACTCAAAATGCACCATTCAAACCCACATCATCAATTTACAACCCTTTCTGACTTCATTTGTTATTTTTCATGCATTTACTGATTATTTTGAGATATAACACCATGAAATTGAAAAGCATTTGAAATGAACTCTGAAAAGGTTTCCAGTTGGCATGGTATCATCATTTCACCCACATAGCATGTGCAAGAAAGTAGAGAGGCTTACGGCAAAAACTGGATGCACTTCGTGTACAAAACAGACAGTCTCCTTCGAAGTATCAGGGTTTCATACGGAAATTCGTATGTTACATAGGGATTTCATTTCTTTTGAACTTATTTGAACCCATTTATTTTTATTTTGTTCAAAATTCACTATTCAAAGCCACATCATCAATTTACAACCCTTTTTGACATCATTGGTTATTTTTCATGCATTTACTGATTATTTTGAGCTATATATAAGACCATGAAATTGAAAAGCATTTGAAATGAACTCTGAAAAGGATCCATGTTGGCATGGTATCATCATTTCACCCTCGTAGCATGTGCAAGAAAGTAGAGATGCTTACGGCAAAAACAGGATGCACTTCGTGTACAAAACAGACAATCTCCTTCGAAGTATCAGGGTTTCATACGGAAATTCGTCTGTTACATAGGGATTTCATTTCTTTTGAACCTATTTGACCCCCCTTGTGTTTTCTGTGTTCAAAATGCACCATTCAAAGCCACATCATCAATTTACAACCCTTTCTGACTTCATTTGTTATTTTTCATGCATTTACTGATTATTTTGAGCTATAAGACCATGAAATTGAAAAGCATTTGAAATGAACTCTGAAAAGGTTCCAAGTTGGCATGGTATCATCATTTCACCCACATAGCATGTGCAAGAAAGTAGAGAGGCTTACGGCAAAAACTGGATGCACTTCGTGTACAAAACAGACAATCTCCTTCGAAGTATCAGGGTTTCATACGGAAACTCGTCTGTTACAAAGGGATTTCATTTCTTTTGAACTTATTTGAACCCCCTTGTTTTTATTTTGTTCAAAATGCACTATTCAAAGCCACATCATCAATTTACAACCCATTTTGACTTCATTTGTTATTTTTCATGTATTTACTGATTATTTTGAGCTATAAGACCATAAAATTGAAAAGCATTTGAAATGAACTCTGAAAAGGATCCATTTTGGCATGGTATCATCAGTTCACCCACATAGCAAGTGCAAGAAAGTAGAGAGCTTACGGCAAAAACTGGATGCAGTTCGTGTACAAAACAGACAATCTCCTTCGAAGTATCAGGGTTTCATACAGAAATTCGTCTGTTACATAGGGATTTCATTTCTTTTGAACTTATTTGATCCCCCTTGTGTTTTCTGTGTTCAAAATGCACCATTCAAACCCACATCATCAATTTACAACCCTTTCTGACTTCATTTGTTATTTTTCATGCATTTACTGATTATTTTGAGATATAAGACCATGAAATTGAAAAGCATTTGAAATGAACTCTGAAAAGGTTCCAAGTTGGCATGGTATCATCATTTCACCCACATAGCAGGTGCAAGAAAGTAGAGAGGCTTACGGCAAAAACTGGATGCACTTCGTGTACAAAACAGACAGTCTCCTTCGAAGTATCAGGGTTTCATACGGAAACTCGTCTGTTACAAAGGGATTTCATTTCTTTTGAACTTATTTGAACCTCCTTGTTTTTATGTACTCAAAATGCACCATTCAAACCCACATCATCAATTTACAACCCTTTCTGACTTCATTTGTTATTTTTCATGCATTTACTGATTATTTTGAGATATAACACCATGAAATTGAAAAGCATTTGAAATGAACTCTGAAAAGGTTTCCAGTTGGCATGGTATCATCATTTCACCCACATAGCATGTGCAAGAAAGTAGAGAGGCTTACGGCAAAAACTGGATGCACTTCGTGTACAAAACAGACAGTCTCCTTCGAAGTATCAGGGTTTCATACGGAAATTCGTATGTTACATAGGGATTTCATTTCTTTTGAACTTATTTGAACCCATTTATTTTTATTTTGTTCAAAATTCACTATTCAAAGCCACATCATCAATTTACAACCCTTTTTGACATCATTGGTTATTTTTCATGCATTTACTGATTATTTTGAGCTATATATAAGACCATGAAATTGAAAAGCATTTGAAATGAACTCTGAAAAGGATCCATGTTGGCATGGTATCATCATTTCACCCTCGTAGCATGTGCAAGAAAGTAGAGATGCTTACGGCAAAAACAGGATGCACTTCGTGTACAAAACAGACAATCTCCTTCGAAGTATCAGGGTTTCATACGGAAATTCGTCTGTTACATAGGGATTTCATTTCTTTTGAACCTATTTGACCCCCCTTGTGTTTTCTGTGTTCAAAATGCACCATTCAAAGCCACATCATCAATTTACAACCCTTTCTGACTTCATTTGTTATTTTTCATGCATTTACTGATTATTTTGA
>NW_021197695.1:0-1784 GCF_002162155.2 Triticum dicoccoides
GAGACTGGAACGAAACTCCTCAAAGGTGGAAGTCGGCAGTCCCTTCGTCATTACATCAGCGAACTGCTGAGCAGTCGGCACATGGAGAACCCGCATGCGTCCAAGAGCCACCTGCTCGCGCACAAAGTGAATGTCCAGCTCGATGTGTTTCGTCCGGCGATGATGAACGGGGTTGGTGGAGAGGTACACCGCAGAGACGTTGTCGCAGTAGACAACCGTAGCCTGGGAGACATCGTGATGTAGCTCCTGAAGTAACTGTCGAAGCCAGGTGCACTCGGCGACGGTGTTGGCCACAGTTCGGTACTCAGCCTCCGCGCTAGAGCGCGAAACCGTGGGTTGTCGCTTGGACGACCACGAGACGAGGGAAGGACCGAGGTAGACGCAGTAGCCGGAGGTGGACCGACGAGTGTCGGGGCAGCCGGCCCAGTCTGCATCGGAGTAAGCCACCATCTCCAGAGAAGTGGACGCCGTGAGTGTCAACCCAAGGGACATCGTGCCGCGGATGTAGCGAAGGATCCGCTTCACGAGAGTCCAGTGAGAGTCACGAGGGGCGTGCATGTGGAGACACACCTGCTGGACAGCATACTGAAGATCCGGTCTGGTGAGAGTCAAGTACTGTAGGGCGCCGATAATAGACCGGTAGAACGGAGCATCCGACGCAGGCGAACCCGCAAGAGCAGAAACCTTGGCCTTCGTGTCAACAGGAGTAGCAACCGGATGGCAGTTGAGCATGCCAGCGCGCTCAAGAAGCTCATGGGCATACTTCTGTTGATGAAGAAAGAAACCGTCCGAACGACGAACGACCTCAATGCCAAGGAAATAATGGAGAGCACCCAGGTCCTTGATAGCGAACTCGTCACGCAGCCGGAGAGTAATCTGCTGAAGAACGGCTGCGGAGGAGGCTGTCAGGATGATGTCGTCGATGTAAAGTAGCAAATATGCAGTCGTGTCACCGTGGCGATAGACAAACAGTGAGGCGTCCGAGCGAGTGACGCTGAAGCCCAGTGTCTGAAGAAACCCGGCGATCCGCTGGTACCAGGCGCGGGGTGCCTGCTTGAGCCCGTAAAGAGAGCGCGACAGCAGGCACACATGGCCGGGGAATGAGGCGTCGACGAAACCGGTGGGTTGCTCACAAAACACCTGCTCCTCAAGATGGCCGTGGAGGAAGGCGTTGGAGACATCCATCTGGTGAACGGGCCAGCCACGAGAAACGGCGAGCTGGAGGACAGTGCGGATCGTGTCCGGTTTGACAACCGGGGCGAACGTCTCCGTGAAATCAACTCCAGCGCGCTGGCGGAAACCGCGGACCACCCAGCGAGCCTTGTAGCGCTCAAGTGAACCGTCTGAGCGGGTCTTATGACGGAAGACCCACTTGCCGGTGATGGCGTTGGCGCGAGGAGGCCGGGGAACCAGAGTCCAGGTGCGGTTCCGTTGGAGAGCGTCGAACTCTTCCTGCATCGCCGCAAGCCAGTGAGGATCACGGAGGGCGGCGCGGGCGGACGCAGGAATGGGTGACGGCTCCGCGGCAGAGACGGCGAGGACGTACTCGTCACGCGAGTAGCGGAGGCTCGGGCAGTGAATGCCGGCACGAGCACGGGTGACAGGACCAGACGGGGCCACCGGTGCCGGCGAGGTGGCCGGCGAGGTGGCCGGCGAGGAGGCCGTCGTCACAACCGGCGTCGCGGCCGGCGAGGGGGCCGGCGAGGAGGCCGGTGTCACAGCCGGTGTTGCGGCCAGCGTCGCGGCCGGCGATAGAGCCGGCGAGGGGGCCAGCGACGGGGCCG
>NW_021197695.1:4078-4913 GCF_002162155.2 Triticum dicoccoides
AAGGCGGGTGGCGCCGGCTGGGGCGGCGTCGGGCGGGGCAGTGGCGGGGCCGAACCCCCGCGGGTGCCGGCAACAAGGGCGGTGTGGGTCGCGCGCGTCCTGGCTGCCCGCATCCGGCATTCCTCCAGCTTGAGGTACGCGACCACCTTGCCAAAGGTGGGCTCCGGGATGAGGGTGAGGTTGGAGGCGGCGTTCCCGAAGTCCTCGTTGAGGCCGCCGGAGAGGGTGCTAATGAGGAGCTCGTCGCCGATCTTCTCCCCCAGATCACGGAGCTCATCGGCGAGCTTCTTGAGGCGCATGCAAAAATCATCGATGGACGAGTCAAGTTGCTGGCACCCGTAAAACTCACCATAGAGGAGGACCTTGCGCTGCAGCCGGTTGTCGGTGAAGAGGCCGTTGAGCTTGGTCCAGACCGCATGGGCGTCGTCGTCGTCGTTCACCACGGTGTGGAAGATGTCGCTGGAGATGGTGAGGTAGAACCAGCGGATGATGGTGGCGTCGAGGATCATCCACTCCTCATCGTGGATCATGAGCGCGGAGTCCACGGTGCCGTCCATGTGGCCGTGAAGGAGGTACTCACGGAACACGAGCGAAAAGTACCGCCTCCACGCGGAGTAGGAGGCGGTGGTGTGGTCAAGCTTGACCGGGACGCGCTCATGGATGTTGAGGTCGCGGACGAGGGTGACATCGGGACCGGCGAACGGGTTGGAGACGGCGGAGGAGGAGGAGCTCATGGTGGCGGCGGTGATCGGGTTTGGGAGGAGGGAGAGAGGGGCGGCGCGGGTAAGAGGCGGAAGCGGTGTTGGGCGGCGGCGGCGGCCTCGGGACAGGAGGC
>NW_021197696.1:0-1052 GCF_002162155.2 Triticum dicoccoides
ACGTGTTTTGTGGACTATTACTCACCGTTTTCAGGTCCCGAAGTGATTTCCATAGTTGTTGAACCCCAAGGCACGCTTACGTGTCGGTCATCAAAACTCATAGTTTTGGCTGATTCTGGCCCGTATCATGGACTATTACTCACTTTTTTGGGCCCCCGGAGTGATTTCCACGATTAACGAACCACGGGGTGCATTTACGTGTCGGTCATCAACACTCACAGTTTTGGCCAATTCTGGCCCGTTTCTTGGACTATTACTCTGTTTTTGGGTCTCGGTGTGATTTCCATGATTGACGAACACCGGGGTGCATTTATGTGTCGCTCATCAACACTCGGAGTTTTGGCCGATTCTGGCCCGTTTCGTGGAGTATTACACACTGTTTTGGGGTATCGAAGTGATTTCAACGATTAACGAACCGCGGGGTGCGTTTACGTTTCGGTCATCAACACTTACATATTTGTCCGATTCTTGCCTTTTTTGTATACTATTACTCACTATTTTGGGGTCTCGGAGTGATTTCCACGATTAACGAACCCCGGCGTGCGTTTACGTGTCGGTCATCAACACTCACAGTTTTGGCCGATTCTGGCCCGTTTCGTGGACTATTACTCACTTTTTTGGGTCCCCGGAGTGATTTCCACGATTAACGAACCCGTGGGTGCGCTTACGGGTTGGTTATCAACACTCGCGGTTTTTGTCGATTCTGACCCGTTTCGTGGATTGTTACTCACCGTTTTGGGGCCCCAAAGCGATTTCCATGGTTGTTGAACCCCAAGGTGCGCTTAAGTGTAAGTCATCAACAATCGCAGTTTGGGCCGATTCTGGCCCGTTTCTTGGACTATTACTTAGTTATGGGGTCCCGAAATGACCCCGGGTTGTGTTTACGTGTCGGTCAGCAACACTCACAATTTTGGCCAATTCTAACGTGTTTTGTGGACTATTACTCACCGTTTTTAGGTCCCGAAGTGATTTCCATAGTTGTTGAACCCCAAGGCGCGCTTACCTGTCGGTCATCAATACTCATAGTTTTGGCTGATTCTGGCCCGTATCAT
>NW_021197697.1:0-903 GCF_002162155.2 Triticum dicoccoides
TTGGGAGTTAGAAACTGAACAACGATTTACATGTTTACAATATCCTGAGGAGAGACGAGTTGCTGCTGCTGTTTGTGCTTTCACTAGTTTTGCATGTGTATGGTGGTCTGAACATTGTAGATTATATCCTATTCCAACTACTTGGGCTGCTTTGAAAACTGCTATGCGTACGCGTTGGGTTCCACCATATTATCAACGTGAATTGCTTCAAAAATTGCAGCGTTTAAGACAAGGAAAAAATTCTGTAGAAGAATATTATCAGGAATTACAAACTGGCATGATTAGATGTGGTATTGTTGAGGAGAATGAAGCTATGCTTGCACGTTTTCTGGGTGGATTAAATAGAGAGATTCAGACCATTCTAGACTATAAGGAGTATACTAATATCACTCGTTTATTCCATCTTGCTTGTAAAGCTGAACGTGAAGTGCAGGATCGACAAGCATTGCGGCGAACTAACTTTCAAAAAGCTAAGGCATATATAAACCATGAGGATTGAGTCGTGACTTAGCTTTTTGACATGTAGTGCAGCGAGCAATAAAACGCTCAACATCCCGTCTCATCTTTGGCCAAAAGAAATGTGTAGCAAGTACGTCCTCCGTCTTCTTCACGCCAAAGTGTCCCATTAATCCTCCTCCATGCGCCTCCTGCAACAACAAAAGACGAACGGAGCTAGCTGGAATGCATAGCTTGTTAGCACGAAACACAAATCCATCGTTAACAACAAACTTGTTCCACATTCTTCCTTCTTTACAATTCTGCATTACATCTTTAAAATCAGCATCATGCACATATTGATCTTTGATGGTCTCCAAACCAAATATTTTGAAGTCAAGTTGTGAAAGCATAGTATAGCGACGAGACAATGCATCAGCAATAACATTTTCTTTTCCCTTCTTGTGT
>NW_021197698.1:0-527 GCF_002162155.2 Triticum dicoccoides
CCCCCCCTCTAGGTCCATCTCGATCCTTTCAATGGGGAACCAAACAAGTTGAATTTTGCATGCCGGATGCGAGCCAGGTGCGACCTAAGCAACCAAACACGCACATGATGAAGTCTGAAACCTGCGTTCCTCTGAGCCTGGGCCAGAGGCCTCCTTCTGCATCCGAGGGGACGCCACACGGGGAACCAAACCAGCTGGATTTTGGATGTCGGATGCGAGCCAAGTGCGACCCAAGCAATCAAACACGCACATGATGAAGTCCGAAACCTACGTTCCTCTCAGCCTGGCTCAGAGGCCTCCTTTTGCATCCGAGAGGATGCCACACGGGGAACCAAACCGGCTGGATTTTGCATGCCGAATGCGAGCCAGGTGCGATCCAAGCAACCAAACACACACATGATGAAGTCCAAAACCTGCGTTCCTCTCAGCCTGACTCAGAGGCCTTCTTTTGCATCCGAGAGGACGCCACACGAGGAACCAAACAAGCTGGATTTTGCATGCCGGATGCGAGCCAGGTGCGACCCAAG
>NW_021197699.1:0-813 GCF_002162155.2 Triticum dicoccoides
TGGTGGTGGTGGAAGACGCACGAGCAATTCATTAAACTTGTTATCGAGCTTTGTTTCGAACGTCTTCTCAAAGCCAGTGATCTTCTCCATGGCCTCTTCAAAATTGTTCAGCACATCTTGCACCTGTTCAGTCATCATTTGCTGAAACTTATCATGAAGCTCCTTGTTCGATAAATTCTCCCAGTCAATCTCGTCGGCTTGTGATCCTGGCATGGTTAGCAGCAATAGAAACACACAAGAATATGATCCTACAGACTACGAACAAGTGGTGGTGGTGGGTGTCACAAATCCGTCAAGCAAATCTCAAATTCTTACCAGTTCTTACCCAGCAGCAGGCGGTGATCGGCAACCGTTGTAGTCAAAAACTCTCAAAGCTTGGATAGAGCGATTACCAGGGAGAGTCAAACGCACGACGTAGATGTATGTGGAGCTGGGAAGGCTTATAATATGGTAGAAAAAAAGGGTCAGCAATAATCAATTCAGAGATGCAAAGTTGAATAAACGCTCAACGACGGTACTGTGCTGGTCCTAGGCTAGACTGTGCTAGAGACGCGAGCCTAGAACACTAACAAAATCACGGCGCGGCACGTAAACAAGGGAAAAGCACACTCTGGAATTTTTTTTTCGCTCTTTTTTTTTGTTTTTTTGCGCTCTTTTTTTTTTTTGCGCTGCTTTTTTTTTTGCGAAAAATCACTATAATGGCGAGTGTCTCAAAACTCTTCTTAACTCAAACTGACAGGATGGGCACGAAATTTTTTTGACCAATTTTTTTTTTTTGACTGCCCGGACCCAAAAACTGGAAACGGGTCAAAA
>NW_021197700.1:0-1014 GCF_002162155.2 Triticum dicoccoides
TCGCGATGTTTGACACCGCGAAAGTAGAAATCAAGAAGGAGCATCAATTGTTGATGGTTGGTGAAACCACTAGTTTCAAGAAGGGCAAGGGCAAGAAGGGATACTTCATGAAACGGCAAATCAGCTGCTGCTCTAGTGAAGAAACCCAAGGTAAAACCCAAACCCGAGACTAAGTGCTTCTGTAATAAGGGGAACAACCACTAGAGCAAAATTACCCTAGATACTTGGTAGATAAGAAGGCTGGCAAGGTCGATAGAAGTATATTGGATATACATTGTGTTAATGTGTACTTTGCTAGTACTCCTAGTAGCACCAGGGTATTAGATACCGGTTCGGTTGCTAAGTGTTAGTAACTCGAAACAAAAGGCTACGGAATAAACGGAGACTAGCTAAAGGTGAGCTGACGATATGTGTTGGAAGTTTTTCCAAGCTTGATATGATCAAACATCGCACGCTCCCTCTACCATCAAGATTAGCATTAAAATGGTTGATTGAATCTCGATCGTAGTGATACACATTTTCATGCCAAAAGATAGTAATGATAGTACCACTTTCTGGTGGCACTGCCATGTAAGTCATATTGGTTTAAAACGCATGAAGAAGCTCCATATTGATGGATCTTTGGGCTCACTCGTTTTTGAAAAGTTTGAGACATGCGAACCATGTCTATTGGTGTATATGCATGAAGAAACTCCATGCAAATGGACCATTTTGACTCACTTGATTTTGAATCACTTGGGACATGCAAATCATACCACATGGGCAAGATGACTGAAAAGCCTCGTTTTCAGTAAGATGGAACAAGATAGCAACTTGTTGGAAGTAACACATTTTGATGTGTGCAGTCCAATGAGTGCTGAGGCATGCAGTGAATATCGTTATGTTCTTACTTCACAGATGATTCGAGTAGATGTTGAGTATATTTACTTGATGAATCACGAGTCTGAATTATTGAAAGGTTCAAGTAATTTCAGTGTGAAGTTGAAAGATCGTCGTGACAAGAGGATAAAAGAT
>NW_021197701.1:0-2502 GCF_002162155.2 Triticum dicoccoides
AGTTTAGCTTTATCAACTTCAATGCCTCTTTCAGAAATTTTGTGCCCCAAGACAATACCTTCATTAACCATAAAGTGGCATTTCTCCCAATTCAAGACAAGGTTAGTTTCTTCAAATCTCTGCAAAACTTGATCAAGGTTGCTTAAGCAATCATCAAAAGAGGATCCATAAACGGAGAAATCATCCATGAATACCTCACATATCTTTTCACAAAAATCATAAAATATATCCATCATGCATCTTTGAAAGGTAGCAGGTGCATTACATAAACCAAAAGGCATACGTCTATAAGAAAAAGAACCAAAATGGCAAGTAAAAGTGGTCTTAGATTGATCATCATCCGACACAGGTATTTGAGAGAAACCAGAATAACCATCTAGAAAGAAAAAATTTGTATGTTTGGATAATCTTTCTAGCATTTGATCAATAAAAGGTAATGGGTAATGATCTTTTTTAGTAGCCTTATTTAATTTGCGGAAATCAATTACCTCCCTTCTTAGGAACACAATGGACATGACTTACCCATTGACTATCAGCAACGGGATAAATTATACCTGCCTCAAGGAGCTTTAGTATTTCTTTTCTTACCACTTCTCTCATCTTAGGATTCAGTCGTCGTTGGTGATCAATAACTGGTTTGGCATCTTTTCCCAAATTTATTTTGTGTTGACACAGAGTGGGACTAATGCCCTTAAAATCATCAAGAGTATATCCAATAGCAGCGTGGTGCTTCTTTAGAGTTTTCAATAATTTTTCTTCCTCCTTCTCTGAAAGTTTAGCACTAATAATAACAGGATAAACATATTTAAGAGTATCAGGCAATGGTTTAAGCTCAAACACGGGATCACCCTTGGGTGGAGGAGGATCCCCTAGGATTTCAACATGCAAGTTGTGTTTCAGAATAGGTCCCTGTTTAAAGAACACTTCATCTATTTCCCTTCTTTCATTCATAAACATATCATTTTCGTGGTCTAGAAAATATTGTTCTAAAGGATCACTAGGAGGTACGACAATAGAAGCAAGACCAATAATTTCATCTTTACTAGGCAATTCCTCCTCACGGTGTTGTCTACCAAATTTAGAAAAGTTGAACTCATGAGACATATCACCCAAACCAATAGTAACAACATCCTTTTCGTAGTCTATCCTAGCATTAACAGTGTTTAAGAAGGGTCTACCAAATATAATGGGACAAAAGCTATCTTGTGGGGAACCAAGAACAAGAAAATCAGCAGGATATTTAGTTTTCCCACACAAGACTTCAACATCTCTAACAATCCCAATTGGTGAAATAGTATCTCTATTGGCAAGTTTAATTGTGACATCAATATCTTCTAACTCAGTAGGTGCAATATCATGCATAATTTCTTTGTATAAATCAATAGGTATTGAACTAGCACTAGCACCCATGTCACACAAGGCATGATAAGAATGATCTCCTATTTTAACAGAAATAACAGGCATGCCTACCACAGGTCTATGTTTATCTTTAGTACAAGGTTTAGCAATTCTAGCAATTTCCTCACAGAAATAAATAACATGCCCATCAATATTATCAGCCTAGAGATCCTTAACAATAGCAATATTAGGTTCAACTTTAACTTTCTCAGGACGTTTATAGGTTCTAATATTGCTTTTACGAACCACGGTTGAAGCTTTAGCATGATCTTTTATCCTAACAGGAAAAGGTGGTTTCTCAACATAAGCAGTAGGAACAATAGGATCATTATAAGTGATAGCCTTTTCTTCAAGTTTAATAGGAGCAGCTACTTTTACTTCTATGGGAGGATGATATTTAAACCACTTATCCTTAGGGAGATCAACATGAGTAGCAAAAGATTCACAGAAAGAAGCTACTATCTTAGAGTCAAGTCCATATTTAGTGCTAAATTTACGTAAAACATCGGTATCCATAAAAGATTTAACACAATCAAACTTAGCTGTCATACAAGACTCCTTACATTCGCCGAGATCCCAATCTTCAGAGTTGCATTTTATTCTTTCCAATAAATCCCATTTGAATTCAATAGTCTTCATCAAAAAAGAGCCAGCACAAGAAGTATCGAGCATGGTGCGATTGTTGTCAGAAAGCCGAGCATAAATTTTTTGAATAATCATTTCTCTTGAGAGCTCATGATTGGGGCATGAATATAGCATTGATTTAAGCCTCCCCCAAGCTTGAGTGATGCTTTCTCCTTCGCGAGGCCAAAAATTATATATATACTTGCGATCACGATGAACAAGATGCATATGATAAAACATCTGATGAAATTCCAATTTCAATCGTTTGTAGTTCCATGATCCCATATCATCACATAGCCTATACCATGTCAATTCGTCTCCCTTCAAAGATAAAGGGAAAACATTCTTCTTGATAACATCATCGGGCATACCTGCAAGCTTAAATAATCCACAAACTTCATCCACACATATTAGGTGCTCATCAGGATGTAATGTTCCATCTCCTTGAAAATGATTAGCTAGCAGTTTTTCTATCCTACC
>NW_021197702.1:0-765 GCF_002162155.2 Triticum dicoccoides
GTTGCTCGGTGAGATTTTACAGTTTTTCGTAGTTTAGATCGAGTCTGTTCTTCATACCTATAGTCCACGAAAAAGCCACAAAAAAAATTAGGGTTAGTTCATCATATCCGAACCAATCTGAGCCTTGCATAATCTTTTTAGGGTTTTGCTTTGTTGAATTTGCGGTTGCATCGTCGTGTCTAGTTGCTGGTCTTAGAGTCTAGTCTTTTAGAGTTTCGAGTTCTGGTCATAAGTTGTCACGCCGCCGCCGCACCATCATCATCGCCCCTGCCATCTACCACCACCGCACCGAATCCGTATCCATATACCACCACCAATCCGTGTCCATATACCACCACCGATCCATATCCATATACTACCACCGCTACCACCACCGCTGCCATCTACCACCACCATATATCCACCACCAATCCGAGTTCTTTGCTTATTAGGTTTGTTTTCGGGATCCATCTAGATTCTGATTCGTGTTTCCTTGCCGGAGTAGGTTTCGGAAAAAAAAAGAGTCGGGTAGCCACGCTCCGTTTAGGCCCAAAATTTTTCGAAAACGCATTTTTCGAAAAATTTTCTGGCTATCCTATTTTTAGGTGTTTCTGAGTGTTTTGAGACAGGTGCCATTATAGGAAGTTTTTTTTGACCCGTTTCCAGTTTTTGGATCCGGGCAGTCAAAAAAAAAAAAAATTGGTCGAAAAAATTTCGTGCCCATCCTGTCAGTTTGAGCTAAGAAGAGTTTTGAGACACTCGCCATTATAGTGATTTTTCGCAAAA
>NW_021197703.1:0-1181 GCF_002162155.2 Triticum dicoccoides
TGATGAACACCGGGGTGTGTTTATGTGTCGGTCATCAACACTTGCAGTTTTGCCAATTCTGGCCCGTTTCATGGACAATTACTCACTGATTTGGGGTCCCTGAGAGATTTCCATGAATGACGAACCCCGTGGTGCGTTTCTGTATCGTTCATCAATAATCCTAGATTTGGCCGATTCTGTGCTCTGTCATGGACTATTACTCACCGTTTGGGGTCCCAAAGCGATTTCCATGGTTCGTGAACCCCAAGGTGTGCTTACGTGTTGGTCGTCAAGACTCGCAGTTTGGGCCGGTTCTGGCCCGTTTCTTGGACTATTACTCAGTTTTAGGTTGCCGAAGTGATTTCCACGATTGACGAACCCTGGGGTCCGTTTACGTGTCGGTCATCAACACTCACAATTTTGGCCGATTCTAGCCCATTTCGTTGGCTATTGATCACTGTTTTGGGGTCCCGGAGTGATTTCCACGATTGACGAACCCCGGGATGCCTTTTTGTGTCGGTCATCAACACTCGCGGTTTTTGTCGATTCTGGCCCGTTTCGTGGACTATTACTCACTGTTTTTGGGGTCCCAAAGCCATTTCCATAGTTGTTGAACCTCGAGGTGTGCTTACGTGTCGGTCATCTAAAATCGCAGTTTTGGCCGATTCTGGCCCGTTTCATGAACCCTAGGGTGCGTTTACGTGTCGGACATCAACACTCACAGTTTTGGCCGATTCTTGCATGTTTCTTGGACTATTACTCACCGTTTTGGGGTCCCAAAGCGATTTCCATAGGTGGTGACCCGAGTGTGCGATTACATCTTGGTCATCAACACTCACTATTTTGGCCGATTCTGACCCGTTTCATGGACTATTACTCACTGTTTTGGGGTCCCGGAGTGATTTTCACGATTAACAAACCCTGGGGTGCATTTAAGTGTCGGACATCAAGACTCATAGTTTTGGCCAATTTTGACCCGTTTCGTGGACTATTACTCACCGTTTTGCGGTCCCGAAGCGATTTCCATAGTTGTTGAACCCAGTGTGCGCTTATGTGTCGGTCATCAACACTCGCAGTTTTGGCCGATTCTAGCCCGTTTCGTGGAGTACTACTCACTGTTTTGGGGTCCAGGAGTGATTTCCATGATTGACGAACCCAGGGGTGCGTTTACGTGTCGGTCATCAACATTCGTGGTTTTTGTC
>NW_021197704.1:0-1553 GCF_002162155.2 Triticum dicoccoides
TCCTCCGTGATGAACTCCTGCCTCTCCAGAGCTGGCTTCCTGACCTTCTACTTGGCGGGCCGTGCATGAGGACATACAGCAAGATGGTGCTCAATCACTTTCCTGGGAACGCCGGGGATGTCGGATACTTGCCATGCAAACACATCGACATTCGGCCGCAGGAAAGTGACGAGCTCACTTTCCTATTTGCCATCGAGGGTGGAGCTTATGGTAAAAGCCCCTCCAGTGCCATCCTCCTTGACGGACACCTTCTTGGTCTCTGGTGGTGCAGCTCTGGACTTCTTGCTCTTGCCGGTGGAGCTCTCTGGCACGTCCTCACTGTGAGCGCAACACCCCGAGGAGGTGCGCTTGCCGGAGTAGGTGCGAGGAGTCTCGCCGGTCTTCTTTCCTTCCGGGGCTCCATCGGCAGTAGCCGGTGCCTTGGCGGCAGCTGCCACAACTGCTTCCCGGTAGAGTTGGTCGACGCAAATCAATGTGTCTTTCTTATCGGAGGGGACGGTGATAATGTTCATCGTCCCAGGCATCTTCAGCGTGTTGTAGGCGTAGTGAGAAGCCGCCATGAATTTGGCAAGCGCCGGGCGGCCGAGGGTCCCGTTGTAAGGCAAGGGGATCTCGTCTACATCAAAGACAATCCTCTCCGTCCTGTGGTTTAACTCGGCTCCGAAGGTCACGAGCAGCTTGACCTTTCCCTTTGGCTGGATCCCCCCCCCCCGGATTGACCCCTTGGAACGTGCCCGTCTCCTCGAGGTCTTCAAGGATCTGCAGCCTCTTGATCACAATAGGCGAGATCAAGTTCAGACCGGCCCCACTGTCAACTAACATCTTCGTCACCTTGAGGTTGCGGATTGTTGGTGAGACCAACAACGGTAGGCACCCGACCGCAGTAGTGTAGTAAGGGTGGTCCTCGGTGTCGAAGATGATAGGCGTGCTGGACCACTTCAGCGGCTTCCGTGCGTCGAGCGATGTCTCCACCGCTGTGATGTCATGCGCCCACTGCTTGAGCTGACGGTGGGATGTATGTAGCAAGGCGCCACCATCGACGCACATGGCCTCTGTAGCTTTCCGGAACTCGTGGTCGCCAGACTCATTATCCTCGTCATGATCATCGTCTTCCTGCTTCTTGTCGCGGCCCCGGGCAGGCCTTTCCTGCTGATTATATTTGCCGCGGCGGCCTCCTTGGCCGCCACGTTTCTTGCCGGATCCTTCGGCAACCTCTTGGCCCTTCTCCTTGTCCTGCCGCTCATACTCAGCTTTCTGCTTCTCAATGAGTAGCTCAACTTGCCGGCAGTTCTAGAGGTCGTGGCCCTTGGTGCGGTGGATCTTACAATACTGCTTGTCAGAGCCCCCTGGCTTGTCGGCAGCCGCCAAGGCCCGGCAAGCGGCGCACCCGACAACCTCCTTACTGGGGTCGCTTGCCTTGGCCTTCTTGGTGGTGCTAGTGTCGTCGGACCCCTCGACG
This sequence comes from Triticum dicoccoides, assembly GCF_002162155.2. Classification (NCBI taxonomy): domain Eukaryota; kingdom Viridiplantae; phylum Streptophyta; class Magnoliopsida; order Poales; family Poaceae; genus Triticum; species Triticum dicoccoides. Next base: position 1,460 of record NW_021197704.1, read on the forward strand.
GCAAGCACGGTCTTGCCCTTGTGCTTCCTATTACGGCACTGGCCCTTCTTTGCCGGGGTGGCGGTGTCATCCGTGGAGCCGGTTTACACACCGG
>NW_021197705.1:0-1484 GCF_002162155.2 Triticum dicoccoides
CCAAAACCGCCAGTACTGTAGCGCGTTCTTTACTGATTATTGGGCCGGCCCATGACGCTCGCTGGTCGATAGGTCTATGCGAATCTTTACCTAATAAACTGGGTTTCTGCCCGTCCGTCGTCGCTAGCAATTTTGCATAAAAGTCCCTCGGTGTATAAGAAATTAACCCTCAGTCCCTGTTTTAGTGGCAACCTGGGAAAACGTTTTGCTTTTTACAAAGACGCCCCTATAATTGTAAGAATTCAACCTGCGATCCTCTGTTTTATCTTATCCAGACGCTCGCTTTCCACCCGCAGCGCCGCTGTGACCCTGCGCGCCGCCGTGAGTCCTCCTCGGCCTCCTCCGCCGTAAGCTTCTCAATATCCCGTGTTGAGATTTAGTCCCACCTCGCTCCTCTACATCCCATTCAATCAATTTATATACGCATGCGACTTTGCCGCATCAGAAATCAAGCAGCGTATGAGGGGAACATATTGAAGCAATTAATTCGGCAAGAGGGAAGATGGAGTGAAGGAAACACCGAATCAGGCAAGCACAATCGACATCAACAACCACCGTTGTGGCCTAAACCAAATCTGGGACCAAAGGAGGCCGGCCGGACGAGGCAGCTGCTCGCTGGCGACTGATGCAGAGGCACGGATGGGAGGTATCAGAGGAGTCCAGACGAGGCAGCGCCTTGGCATGCCTCAGCAAGGCTGGGAGGTGGAGATGCGCAGTGACTTGACGCGGGAATGACGGCGGCGGTTCTGAGCTCCATGGAGGCGGCACCATTCACTACTAGGAAAAGGGCTATAGATGGGATGGACACTAATGGCGCACCGTACATGTGGTGCGCCATTACTAAATACTAATGGCGCACCATGTGTTGGTGCGCCATTAGTGTGCAAATACTAATGGCGCACCACACTCCACGGTGCGCCATTAGTGAAAAAATTTAATTTTTTCAAAACTACTAATGGCGCACGGCGGGCATAGTAATGGCGCACCACATCCACCTTGCGCCATTAGTAGTTTTGAAAAAAAATTGTTAATAATGGTGCACCTGTGGACAGTGGGTGTGGTGCGCCATTAGTAGTTTAACTATCAATGACGCACCACCCCACGGTGCGTCATTACTAACATGGCCCAAAAGTTCCCGAATGCACCCCCTGTGGATCGCCTTTTCAGTTTTCAAAAAAATTAAAAGAAAATAATGGAAATGTCAAAAAAATAAAAGAAAATAAGTTTCGCATGTGATATGTGGTCTTGTTGTTGGGACAATTTACAAATATGAATTTCGACTTTATTTGCAAAATCTCTCTGGAAATTTGTAAAATGGGCATAACTTTTGCATACGAACTCGGATGAAAAAGTTTTTTATATGAAAAATCATGTACTCGAAAAGTTACGGGGCTTTCAAGATCTAAAGGCAAAAAAATTCAAAAAATTTCAAACTTACTAGTGGCGCACCGTGGATGTGGTGCGCCACTAGTAACAGAAAAAAA
>NW_021197706.1:0-703 GCF_002162155.2 Triticum dicoccoides
CCCAGTCAATCTCGTCGGCTTGTGATCCTGGCATGGTTAGCAGCAATAGAAACACACAAGAATATGATCCTACAGACTACGAACAAGTGGTGGTGGTGGGTGTCACAAATCCGTCAAGCAAATCTCAAATTCTTACCAGTTCTTACCCAGCAGCAGGCGGTGATCGGCAACCGTTGTAGTCAAAAACTCTCAAAGCTTGGATAGAGCGATTACCAGGGAGAGTCAAACGCACGACGTAGATGTATGTGGAGCTGGGAAGGCTTATACTATGGTAGCAAAAAGGGTCAGCAATAATCAATTCAGAGATGCAAAGTTGAATAAACGCTCAACGACGGTACTGTGCTGGTCCTAGGCTAGACTGTGCTAGAGACGCGAGCCTAGAACACTAACAAAATCACGGCGCGGCACGTAAACAAGGGAAAAGCACACTCTGGAAAAAAAATTTCGCTCTTTTTTTTGCGCTCTTTTTTTTTGCGCTGCTTTTTTTTTGCGCTTTTTTTTTTGCGCTGCTTTTTTTTTGTTGCGAAAAATCACTATAATGGCGAGTGTCTCAAAACTCTTCTTAGCTCAAACTGACAGGATGGGCACGAAATTTTTTTGACCAAATTTTTTTTTTGACTGTCCGGACCCAAAAACTGGAAACGGGTCAAAAAAAACTTCCTATAATGGCACCTGTCTCAAAACACTCAGAAACACCTAAAAA
>NW_021197707.1:0-982 GCF_002162155.2 Triticum dicoccoides
CATCGGGACAAGTTTCGGGGTTATCGGTATTGTACTGGGACCACCGGAAGGGTCCCGGGGGTCCACCGGGTGGGTCCACCTGCCCCGGGGGGCCACATGGGCTGTAAGGGGGTGCGCCTTGGCCTAATGGGCCAAGGGCACCAGCCCCACATAGGCCCATGCGCCTAGGGTTTAAGGGGGCAAGAGTCCTAGGAGGGTAAGGCACCTCCTAGGTGCCTTGGGGGGGAGGGAAACCCCCCTTGGCCGCCGCACCCCCTAGGAGATTGGATCTCCTAGGGCCGGCCACCCCCCCTTTGGCACCCCTATATATAGTGGGGGAGAGGAGGGACTTCATACCTGAACGCCCTGGCCTTTGGTTGCCTCCTTCTCCCTCCTCAACACCTCCTCCACCTCCATAGTGCTTAGCGAAGCTCTGCCGGAGTACTGCAGCTCCATCAACACCACGCCGTCGTGCTGCTGCTGGTGCCATATCCCTCAACCTCTCCTCCCTCCCTTGCTGGATCAAGAAGGAGGAGACGTGGCTGCTCCGTACGTGTGTTGAACGCGGAGGTGCCGTCCGTTCGGCGCTGGTCATCGGTGATTTGGATCACGTCGAGTACGACTACATCATCACCGTTCTTTTGAACGCTTCCGTGCGCGATCTACAAAGGTATGTAGATGCATCTGATCACTCGTTGCTAGATGAACTCCTAGATGATCTTGGTGAAACGAGTAGGAAAATTTTTGTTTTCTGCAACGTTCCCCAACAGTGGCATCATGAGCTAGGTCTATGCGTAGTTCTTCTTGCGCGAGTAGAACACAATTTGTTGTGGGCGTAGATTTGTCAACTTTCTTGCCGTTACTAGTCCTTTCTTGCTTCAGCGGTATTGTGGGATGAAGCGGCCCGGACCAACCTTACACGTACGCTTACGTGAGACCGGTTCCACCGACTAACATGCACTAGTTGCATAAGGTGGCTGGCGGGTGTCTGTCTCTCCCACTT
>NW_021197708.1:0-1423 GCF_002162155.2 Triticum dicoccoides
CACCTCGGAGTTCACAAATCGTGGAAATCACTCCGAGACCCCAAAACAGTGAGTAATAGTCCACGAAACGGGCTAGAATCGGCCAAAACTGTCTTGGGGTTCAACAACTATGCAAATCACTCCGTGACCCCAAACTGTGAGTAATAGTCTATGAAACGGTCAAAATTCGCCAAAACTGTGAGTATTGACGCTGGACATGCAAACACACCATGGGGATCGTCAATCGTGAAAATCGCTCTGGGTCCCCAAAACGGGCCAGAATCGTGAGTAATAGTCCACGAAACGGACCAGAATTAGCCAAAATTGTGAGTGTTGATGACCGACACATAAGCACACCTTGGGGTTCGACATCCATGGAAATCGCTTTGGGACCCCAAAATGGTGAGTAATAGTCCCCGAAACGGGTCAGACTCGACAAAAACCGTGAGTATTGATGACCGGCACGTAAACGCACCCCGGGGTTCAACAATAGTCCATGAAATGGGCCACAATCGACAAAAACTGTGATTGTTGATGACCGACATGTAAGCGCACCTTGGGGTTCAACAACCATGGAATTCACCTTGGGACCCCAAAACCGTGAGTAATAGTGCACGAAACAGGTTAGAATCGACAAAAACCACGAGTGTTGATAACCGACACGTAAGCGCACCTTGGGGTTTAACAACTATGCAAATCGCTTCGGTACCCCAAAACGGTTAGTAATAGTACACGAAATGGGTTAGGATTGGCCGAAACTATGAGTGTTGACGACGGACATGCAAACGCACCCTGGGATTATCAATTGTGAAAATCGCTCCGGGACCCTAAAACGGTGAGTAATAGTCCACAAAACGGACAAGAATTGGCCAAAATTGTGAGTGGTTATGACCGACACATAAACGCAACCCGTGGTTCGTCAATCGCCGAAATCACTAAGGGACCCGAAAACTGAGTAATAGTCCAAGAAACGGGCCTGAATCGGCCCAAACCGCGAGTTTCGACGACCAACACGTAAGCACACATTGGGGTTCAACAACCATGGAAATCGCTTTGGGACCCCAAAACGGTGAGTAAAAGTCATGAAACGGGCTAGAATCGGCCAAAACTGCGAGTGTTGATGACCGACACATAAGAGCACCTTGGGGTTCAACAACTATGCAAATCGCTTTGGGCCCCCGAAAGGGTAAGTAATAGTCCACAAAACGTGTCAGAATTGGCAAAACTGTGAGTGTTGACGACAGACGCGTAAATGCACCCGGGGGATTGTCAATCATGGAAATCGCTCTCGGACCCCAAAACGACGAGTAATAGTCAATGAAACGGACCAGAATTGGCAAAAATTGTGAGTGTTGATGACCGACACGTAAACGCACCTCGGAGTTCACAAATCGTGGAAATCACTCCGAGACCCCAAAACAGTGAGTAATAGTCCACGAAACGG
>NW_021197709.1:0-2554 GCF_002162155.2 Triticum dicoccoides
ACTAGCTCTAAAATGACATAATATGCTTAAGAAATGACATAGTTTAGCTCCTAAATGACTTCACATGCTTAGCTAGCTCCAAAATGACATAATAACCTTACTTAGCTCTAAAATGACCTATTTAACCTAGGATAGCTCTAAAATGACCTATACTTAGCATTGTTTCCTCCAAAATGACTCAATGTGCTTAGCTAGCTCAAAAATTACATAATAAGCTTAATTAGCTCCAAAATGTCCTATTTAACCTAGGATAGGTCTAAAATGACCTATACTTAGCATTTTTTTCCTCCAAAATGACTTAATATGCTTAGCTAGCTTCAAAATGACCTATTTAACCTAGGATAACTCTAAAATGACCTATACTTAGCATCTTTTCCTCCAAAATGACTTAATATGCTTAGCTAGCTCTAAAATGACATAATATGCTTAAGAAATGACACAGTTTAGCTCCTAAATGACTTCACATGCTTAGCTAGCTCCAAAATGACATAATAAGCTTACTTAGCTCCAAAATGACCTACTTAACCTAGGATAGCTCTAAAATGACCTATACTTAGCATTTTTTGCTCCAAAATGACTCAATATGCTTAGCTAGCTCAAAAATTACATAATAAGCTTAATTAGCTCCAAAATGACCTATTTAACCTAGGATAGATCTAAAATGACCTATACTTAGCATTTTTTCCTCCAAAATTACTTAATATGCTTAGCTAGCTTCAAAATGACCTATTTAACCTAGGATAGCTCTAAAATGACCTATAGTTAGCATCTATTCCTCCAAAATTACTTAATGTGCTTAACTAGCTCTAAAATGACATAATATGCTTAAGAAATGACATAGTTTAGCTCCTAAATGACTTCACATGCTTAGCTAGCTCCAAAATGACATAATAACCTTACTTAGCTCTAAAATGACACATTTAACCTAGGATAGCTCTAAAATGACCTATACTTAGCATTTTTCCTCCAAAATTACTTAATCTGCTTAACTAGCTCTAAAATGACATAATATGCTTAAGAAATGACATAGTTTAGCTCCTAAATGACTTCACATGCTTAGCTAGCTCCAAAATGACATAATAACCTTACTTAGCTCTAAAATGACCTATTTAACCTAGGATAGCTCTAAAATGACCTATACTTAGCATTGTTTCCTCCAAAATGACTCAATGTGCTTAGCTAGCTCAAAAATTACATAATAAGCTTAGTTAGCTCCAAAATGACCTATTTAACCTAGGATAGGTCTAAAATGACCTATACTTAGCATTTTTTCCTCCAAAATGACTTAATATGCTTAGCTAGCTTCAAAATGACCTATTTAACCTAGGATAGCTCTAAAATGACCTATACTTAGCATCTTTTCCTCCAAAATGACTTAATATGCTTAACTAGCTCTAAAATGACATAATATGCTTAAGAAATGACACAGTTTAGCTCCTAAATGACTTCACATGCTTAGCTAGCTCCAAAATGACATAATAAACATACTGAGCTCTAAAATGACCTATTTAACCTAGGATAGCTCTAAAATGACCTATACTTAGCATTTTTTTCCTCCAAAATGACTCAATATGCTTAGCTAGCTCAAAAATTACATAATAAGCTTAATTAGCTCCAAAATGACCTATTTAACCTAGGATAGCTCAAAAATGACCTATACTTAGCATTTTTTCCTCCAAAATTACTTAATATGCTTAGCTAGCTTCAAAATGACCTATTTAACCTAGGATAGCTCTAAAATGACCTATACTTAGCATCTTTTCCTCCAAAATTACTTAATGTGCTTAACTAGCTCTAAAATGACATAATATGCTTAAGAAATGACATAGTTTAGCTCCTAAATGACTTCAGATGCTTAGCTAGCTCCAAAATGACATAATAACCTTACTTAGCTCTAAAATGACACATTTAACCTAGGATAGCTCTAAAATGACCTATACTTAGCATCTTTTCCTCCAAAATTACTTAATCTGCTTAACTAGCTCTAAAATGACATAATATGCTTAAGCAATGACATAGTTTAGCTCCTAAATGACTTCACATGCTTAGCTAGCTCCAAAATGACATAATAACCTTACTTAGCTCTAAAATGACCTATTTAACCTAGGATAGCTCTAAAATGACCTATACTTAGCATTGTTTCCTCCAAAATGACTCAATGTGCTTAGCTAGCTCAAAAATTACATAATAAGCTTAATTAGCTCCAAAATGACTTATTTAACCTAGGATAGGTCTAAAATGACCTATACTTAGCATTTTTTTCCTCCAAAATGACTTAATATGCTTAGCTAGCTTCAAAATGACCTATTTAACCTAGGATAGCTCTAAAATGACCTATACTTAGCATCTTTTCCTCCAAAATGACTTAATATGCTTAACTAGCTCTAAAATGACATAATATGCTTAAGAAATGACACAGTTTAGCTCCTAAATGACTTCACATGCTTAGCTAGCTCCAAAATGACATAATAAACTTACTTAGCTCTAAAATGACCTATTTAACCTAGGATAGCTCTAAAATGACCTATACTTAGCATTTTTTTCCTCCAAAATG
>NW_021197710.1:0-1094 GCF_002162155.2 Triticum dicoccoides
CCATGGCCACCGGCCACCCCTAGCCTCACCGACGCCCCAGGAAGCTCCGCCGGTCCTCCCTCTACCTCCTCAACGAGCCACGAGGCCCCAGACGTGCCGCAACACCGCCCTCGATGTCTTCTTCAACCTCGGGACCGCCGGCCATCTTCGTCAAATTCGTCGGCTCCGGTGCCTCCCCGAGCTCCCCAAGGCCACCGTCGCAACCCCTGTGAGCTCCACTCCGTTTCCCCTCCTTCATTTTACTCGTTCCCGTGCCGTAGCACCCCCGGCCACATTCCCGAGCACCGCCGTCCGCCATGGCCGCGTAGCTCTCCTGACCCGAGCCCCTCTGCTCGAACCCGTGGCACCAGCGCGCTTCTGGTGGCCCGCGGATGCCGTTTGGACCATCAGTTTCTCTCCTAGCGCGCCGCAGCCCAACCCCGCACATGGCCGAACTCCGGCCGCCGCCTCGGGCTCCACTCCGGCGAACCCCGGCCACCCCCGCACCTCCTGTTGGTCCCCCTAGATGCGCACGGGCGCAGGCTACCTCCTGGTGCCCTTGGCGCGTCGATCCGATGCCCCTAGCGCAAGTCCGGCGTCCCCCGCCGTGCTATGTGGTCGCCGCCGGCGTAACTCCGGCGAGGGTGACGTGGCGCTGATTTAGTCAGCACTAATGACCACACTAAACACCCCCACAGCCACTGACAGTGGGCCCCACCCCTGGTCAAACCCCAGTCAGCGCTGGGTTTGACCGGGATTAGCTCCTGTGTCACTGACGTGTGGCCCCCACACGTCAGGTTTGACCGGACCAGCCCAGTTGACCCTGCTGACGTCACTGTGACGTGGGGCTGACGCAATAAGTATTTTCTGGTTTTAAAAAATAATCAGGAAATTCCAGAAAATAGCTAAAACTTCAATAAATCATAGAAATTCAACCGTAACTCCAAATTAAATAATTTATATATGAAAAATTATCAGAAAAATTCAAGGAATCCATCTGTACCATTTTCATGCATGTTAGAACAACTTATCACTACTGTTTAGGCAAATGAAGTGAATGACATTTAAATAACCACATATGGAGTTTGAATTTGAATCTTGGATTCAAACCAACT
>NW_021197711.1:0-1218 GCF_002162155.2 Triticum dicoccoides
CTATGTTGTAACCGTGGTGACCATGGCCATGCCCACACCATCACGGTTCTGCGAGCTCAAGGGCAGGCGGGGGTGTTGCATGTTGCGACCGTGGTGATTGCATGCTGGAACCAACGTCGCGGCGTGCTGGAACCGGCGACAATTTTTGCACCGTCGACTCATGGTGGAGCTACGACGCGACGACGGGGACAAGAATTTCTGTTGCAACCGTCGTTGAATTTTTCTACAACCGACGTGAAAATTTGTTACATAAATTCATGGCAGAGATGCAACCCGAGACAACGGCAACGGCAATTTTTGTTGCAACCACCGTTGTCTTTTGCTACAACCAGCGAGTTTTTTTTACATCCATTTTAATGGTGATGACTGGTGGCAATCGTTCATGCAACCCTGTGCAGCAAGCGTCGGCGATGGAAAAAAGCTTCAACCGACACCAAAAAGAAAACTTCAACCGACAAAAAAAAGCTTCAACGGGTGTGAGTGGTGACGCTGAGAGCTGCGACCGGCGACACGGGTGGTGCTGCGATCGACGTGCTACGGCCGCGGCATGGTGGTGCTGCAATTTTGTTGCGGCGAGTTTCTTTTGCTAGAACCAGTATAAGTGGTACTGCTACAACAATGATTTGATGCAACCATGTTCACTTTTTGCTACCACGGTGACGGCAATTTGCTACATCCATCCACGGCCCATGACGGAGCTATGACCCATGACGACGGAGATGACTTTTTTGCTGCAATCGTCGTCAATTGTTGCTACAACCGGCGAGGATTTTTGCTACATCCATTCATGATAGAGATACGACCCGGCCGGGACGGCGAATGATGCCTCATTTTGCTATAAACCATCACCGGCGTCGACCCAGTGCTACAACCGCGTTGCTTTTTTGCTTCAATCGGCATCACAATTTTCTACAGCCGGTGTCTCCATTTGCTACAACCGGTGTGGCATTTTTTGCTACATTGCACAAGCCGATGTCGGGAATTTTGCTACAATCGTGTCAGGCCATGCTACAACCAGCGTTTCAAATTGCTACAGCCGGTGGCAGTGCAAGCGGCAACCGGCATTGCGACTCAACGGCGAAGATGATTTTTTGCTGGAACCGTTGCTTGATTTTGCTGGAACGGGCGCTCATTTTTTGCTGGAACCTGTGATCGGGATGTTACGACTGTGAGATGTGACCAATAAGCAAGAGCTGTGGCATCAGCCGTGATCGACGA
>NW_021197712.1:0-973 GCF_002162155.2 Triticum dicoccoides
GGGTAGCCTGAGGGTGCGTGCGTGCTCAGAGGGGCTCGGGGTCCCTTTTTATAGCGTGGCCATGTCGGTTTGCGGCGGCCGGGGATAAGTTTGCCGGCGAACCGCCCTACTGTGTTGCAGGGCGACGTGGCGGTGGTTGGTCGGCTCCAGGAGCTACCGACGAAAGCTCCACTGTCCATGGAGGCGAGCTGGCGCGCTGTGGTGGTCGGGGCGGTGCTGCCCATGGCGGTGGTGGATGCGGCCGCGGGCATGCCGCCAAGAGGGTTCTGGTGGCGGCGCTGTGGGGTGCCAGGGGTGGTCGGGGTGGCGTGGCGGTGCGGGGGATACGTGGCGTGCTAGCAGCTATTGGCCAAGGGCCGGAACGAGTCGGAACGGGTGCGGGGCGAGATGCGGCGGCACGAGCGCACTGGCGTGCCAAACGCACACTCTGGGCGCGCCCAGAGCACGCCCACCATCCGTTCGGCGAAATGTCGTGGCCTGCCAGATGGCTTGGTTGGAGCTGAGGATTAGCGGTTCTAGTCTAGGGCTAGTTGAGATGCTAGTGGACATGCTAGTTTGATCAGAGGTGCAAGGTCACAGTGCAAAACAAAAATCATGACAAAACTGATCATGCATACCAGGTGTTTGACAAAATGCCAAGGGCACTTAGGCATTTCTTGGAGTGGCCAAAAACTCCAGATGGGGGTCTCTTTAGAAGAATAAGAGGGTGGTGTGGTTAGTTGGACAAAAGGGGAAACTTGCTAGTGCAAGTTTTACAAAACCCCAATTCTGGACAGGAAATAAATGACATTATTTCATGAACCAAAAATGATCCAAAAGGTGCATGCTCTTGGACTTAAGGGTTTAACATGGGGGACTACAAGTAGGAGAAATAATCAAGGGTATAGGAGCAACTAAAATGGTGGCTGTTGTACAAATCCTCAAATTGGACCAGAATGGAAATGAGGTTGATCCACTCAAATTTTTCAAAGAA
>NW_021197713.1:0-952 GCF_002162155.2 Triticum dicoccoides
TCTGAGTACAGACAACTAGTAAAATAAAGGAGGCTTGGAAGCCTAGCTATACTACAAGGTCCTTCACAAGCTCAGGGTCACCACCTGGGTCTTTAGCCTACTCGTTGATGTCAACGTCTACATAGAACCCATCAGAAGGGGTTGCAGCGTCTTCTGTAAAAAATGTAAATTATAGCAACATGAGTACAAAGGTACTCAGCAAGACTTACATCAGATCCTACATACATGCACATTATCAAGAAGGGTTGGTGGAGTTATTGCAGCAAGCCAGCTTTGACTCTTGGCTAGACTATCCTACGATACTTCAACTTGAAATGGTTTTTCGCACACGAGTCCACTACTCACCACTTCAATACACTACCGAGGATCCACCTCCGTCTTCCTACGGAAGAGCCATCCTCGGCACTCACACTTATCTTGAGGCTTTTAGTAGTTTCCATTTACTTGTCTATGAACTGTATTGGCAACCAAGTAGTCCTTTACGGCGGACGCGGCTATTCGAATAGATCATGTTAACCCTGCAGGGGTGTACTTCTTCATACACGCTCTCACCACTTACCGTCGTTTACACGACATGTACTCGGCAACCTTCAAGCGGAAGCCCAACGTGGGTGTCGGCCACGACCTACCTAATCACCTAAGCCTCCAGTCCAGGTTTATCGCCTATTCAGGTTCCATCCGCAGGGAGTCCGGCCGAGGTTTCCCATACGGCCCCGAACGATGTGAACAGGGTTCCCGAGATACCTAATGGGTATTCGGTACACCCGGCCACGTACCTACCGCATCACAGCCCACCCCTACGGTCAGCGCTGTCCACGGCCTCCAGTAGGCTACAAACACCAGAAACTACTTGCAACTCCTGGACGGAGAACTAGGGTGAATAAGAAGCCGAGAGGGTCCATTGGTTTCGGGCCCAATGCATGGTAGTAGCTGATTCTTAAATCACACATAC
>NW_021197714.1:0-1149 GCF_002162155.2 Triticum dicoccoides
AAGCATCACAACATGACTCTACGACACAAGTACTTTATTTAAGGCTCAGTGAGCCATACATAACATACACAAAGGTACGGGTCTCACGACCCAACATACAAGTCATACAGTCATACAAACCAGCAGCGGAAGTAACTTGTCTGAGTACAGACAACTAGTAAAATAAAAGAGGCTTGGAAAGCCTAGCTATACTACGTGGTCCTTCACAAGCTCAGGGTCACCACCTGGGTCTTTAGCCTACTCGTTGATGTCAACGTCTACATAGAACCCATCAGAAGGGGTTGCAGCGTCTTCTGTAAAAATGTAGATTATAGCAACATGAGTACAAAGGTACTCAGCAAGACTTACATCAGATCCTACATACATGCATCGTATCAAGAAGGGTTGATGGAGTTATTGCAGCAAGCCAGCTTTGACTCTTGGCTAGGCTATCCTACGATAATCCAACTTGAAATGGTTTTGCGCACACGAGTCCACTACTCACCACTTCAATACACTACCGAGGATCCACCTCCGTCTTCCTACGGAAGAGCCATCCTCGGCACTCACACTTATCTTGAGGCTTTTAACAGTTTCCATTTACTTGTCTATGAACTGTATAGGCAACCAAGTAGTCCTTTACCGCGGACGCGGCTATTCGAATAGATTACGATAACCCTGCAGGGGTGTACTTCTTCATACATGTTTCCACCACTTAGCGTCTGCACACGACATGTGCTCGGCAGACTTCAAGCGAAAGCCGACGTGGGTGTAGACCACGACCTACCTAAACACTTAAGCCTCTAGTCCAGGTTTATCGCCTATTCAGGTTCCATCCGCAGGGAGTCCGGCCGGGGTTTCCCATACGGCCCCGAACGATGTGAACAGGGTTCCCGAGATACCTAACGGGTATTCGGTACACCGTGCCACGTACCTACCGCATCACAGCCCACCCCTACGGTCAGCGCTGTCCACGGCCTCCAGTAGGCTACAAACACCAGAAACTACTTGCAACTCCTGGACAGAGAGCTAGGGTGAATAAGAAGTCGAGCGGGGTCATATTTCAGGGCCCAATGCATGGTAGTAGCTGTATCTTAAATCACGCATACAGATCTTAGTGCTTAAGGTCGGCTTCAATGAAACAACCCACCATGTACTCCTACATGGCCT
>NW_021197715.1:0-1121 GCF_002162155.2 Triticum dicoccoides
AGAGGTTCGTCAATCGTGGAAATCACTCCGGGACCCCAAAACAGTGAGTAATAGTCCACGAGACGGCCAGAATTGGCCAAAATTGTGAGTGTTGATGACCGACACATAAACGCACCCCCGGGGTTCATCAATCGTGGAAATCACATCGGGACCCCAAAACTGAGTAATAATCCAAGAAACGGGCCAGAATCGGCCAAAACTGCGAGACTTGACGACCAACACGAAAGCACACCTTGGGGTTCGACAACAATGGAAATCGCTTTAGGACCGTAAAACGGTGAGTAATAGTCCACGAAAGGGACATAATCGACAAAAACCGCGATTGTTGATGACCAAAACATAAATGCACCAGGGGTTCGTCAATCGTGGAAATCCCTCCGGGACCCGAAACAGTGAGTAATAGTCCACAAAACGGGCGAGAATCGGCCAAAACTGCGAGTGTTGATGAATGGCACGTAAGTGCATCTTTGGGTTCAACAACTATGGAAATCGGTTCGGGACCCCAAAAAGGTGAGTGATAGTCCACGAAACGGGTCAGAATTGGCCAGAACTGTGAGTGTTGACGACGGGCACGTAAACGCACCCCCGGGATCGTGAATCATGGAAATCGCTCTGGGACCCCAAAACGGTGAGTAATAGTCCACGAGACGGACCAGAATTGGGCAAAATGGTGAGTGTTGATAACCGACACATAAACGCACCCCGGGGATCGCAAATCGTGTAAATCGATCTAGGACCCCAAAACGGTGAGTAATAGTGCACCAAACGGACCAGAATCGGCCAAAACTGCGATTGTTGATGACCGACACGTAAGCGCACCGTAGGGTTTGTCAATCGTGGAAATCACTTCGGGATACCAAAACTGTGTAATAGTTCAAAAACGGGCCAAAATCGGCCAAAACTGCGAGTCTTGACGACCAACACGCAAGCACACCTTGGGGTTCGACAAAAATGGAAATCTCTTTGGGACCCCAAAACGGTGAGTAATAGTCCACGAAACGGGTCGGAATCAACAAAACCTGCGAGTGTTGATGACCGACACGTAAACGCACCCAGAGGTTCGTCAATCGTGGAAATCACTCCGGGACCCCAAAACAGTGAGTAATAGTCCACGAGACGGC
>NW_021197716.1:0-1204 GCF_002162155.2 Triticum dicoccoides
ATGCGCCCAGCGGGCCATGTCACTACTTGGGCTGAGTTCAGCGAGGCTTTCCGTGAGCATCATATTCCGGAGGGTCTCATGGACCGCAAACGTGAAGAATTTTGCAGTTTCACCCAAGGCCGACTTTCTGTGGATGTTTACAGCAGGGAGTTTGGTAATCTCGCACGATATGCAACCGAGGAAGTTTCTACTGACGCCAAGAAGCAAGCAAGGTTCCGTAAGGGCCTTAGTCCTGAGCTTCGCCGTGACCTCCGTCTGCATGAGTGCACATCTTTTCAGAAACTTGTCAACAAAGCCATCAGTGCTGAAACTGGTCAGACTGACTATGACGCAACACGCAAGCATGGCCGTGATATGGGTTCCTCATCCGGTGCTGGTCCTCAGAAGCGCCGCGTGTGGGTACCCAACACCGCCCTGCCACCCAGGTTCACCCCGAGGCCATCCTTCCAGGCGCCTCGCCCCGTTCAGCAGTCTGCACCGGCCAAGCCCTATGGGGGTCCAACTAACAATGCTCCTCCACGTACCAGTTCCGTGACTTGTTTCAAGTGTGGGGAATCTGGCCACTATATGCGTGAGTGTCCCCAGACCAACCCCAACCAGTCTGCTAAAGCTGTTGGCCGTGGCAAGCCGACAGGAAAAGTATTCCATGCCAAGCCGGTCACCGCTACACGTGGCCATGTCAACTGTATCTCTGCCGAAGAAGCTCAAGAGGATCCCAATGTCGTTCTCGGTACGCTTCTTGTTAATTGCCACCCGGCATCTGTTCTTTTCGATACAGGAGCCTCTCATTCTTTTATATCTGAAAACTATGCTCGCTTGCATAACGTCGCATTCGGTGATATGCCAACCTCTATGGTAATTCAAACTCCGGGATCCAAATGGCAAACTTCTAGAGTAAGCCATGGAAATGAAATCCAAGTCGACAGACTTGTTTTCCTTGCCTCTTTGATAGCCCTTAAATTTTCAGATATCAATATCATTCTGGGTATGGACTGGATGTCAGCTCATCAAGCCAAAATTGATTGCTTCTCTAGGACTGTTCAACTCACCCATCCTTCGGGGAAGATAGTCAATGTCTTGACCCGAATAGCTAAGCGACAATTATATTCTCTTAACGCCAGCCCTTTGCCAGACCTTGAGGACGTTCCGGTAGTCCGTGACTTCCCGGATGTCTTCCCAGAAGAATTGCCAGGTGTTCCACCTG
>NW_021197717.1:0-2407 GCF_002162155.2 Triticum dicoccoides
GTCTGGATGAAAGAGTTCTTGGCGTTTTGAATCAGGTGTGTCCGTGCAGTCCGAATCTGAGTCCAGAACATGAGAGACTTGGACTCTATCTTCTCTTGAGCCAAAAGTGACGTGAGAGAACTTTTTAAACAGCAAGTAAACATCTCTTTCTCCCTTATCTTCATATGTGTATTGTACAAATGTCCCATACACCTGCAATTAGACATGGCACAAAAGTTTGTGAAGTATTTTTGTCCTGGATGACATAAATAAATTATTGGATAGTTTGCATTAGAAATCACCTCACAAATATACATGTATGCAATATATTTGGTCATATCCAAGGTAGTCATGTCCTCATCAGCACACCATGCCCTGCCGCCTCCCATGCCCTACTCATCCTCGGAGGAGTGCCCGACCACGGCGGTGCCGGTGGACATGAGGTCGATGGTGATGGACGTGGAAGGTCTATCGATTCACCTGCCACATGCACCATCGAACGTTGGACGGCGGCAAGTAGGACGTGTGGCCGACGGTGCTCCCGTCGTCGGCCGCCAGTGTGGCCACCGCTCCGGCTACGTCACTATTGCGTCGCGAGCGGCGACTTGAGCGATGGCGGCGACCTCCAGCTTCATCCCCGAAGACAATCTCTCCCACAGAGTGTTCGCACTCGCGGTCATGGCGGATGTGGTGTCAGGTAGCAGGACGATGCGCTATGGTGTGGAGTTTAGCTGGGTGTTGCGTCTTTAAGTAGCGCATTCCTGTGAGTCCAAGCATCCGGGTGCATCATTAAGTCACCGGAGTTGGTTCCTCGGGCAATGGGCCTCTTAATGACGGCATACGGACGAATGGCATGAAAGCGGTCAGCTGGCGCCGGCTTGGAACGCACCACGCCACAGCGCGAGGGACGAGGGTTTTTGGTGTGCCAGGGTAGTCAGCTACGGTCATGGCAACGTCGGAGATGCCCTTTGGTCACATGCAATCCACATGTTTCATTGAAAAAGCAAGATGACCCGGCATGGTCTCAGGTCCTGGGGATGCAGTTGGCGGCGCTACAACACTCCGCAGACGCGTCGCGGCGCGCGGGCACTTTGGCGCCCTGTGCATCCTCTATGAGCCGGATGTTGATCTGCTGGTCGTGCCACAGTGTTAAGGCCCCCCTCGGCACCCTGAAGCCGACCGTGTCCAGCGACGATGAGCGTATCGCTCACCGCGTCGCCGTGTCCAGAGGCGGTGGGGGAGTTGCGCCACGTTGCTGCCCCCCCCCCCCACACACACACACACACGACCCACATGAACGGTTGCCGGTGGCGAGGAGGTGGTGGGCCAGCTCCTCCATCGGACTAGTCTGCGCCACGTCGTCCCGACAGGTGTGCCCCACATGTCGATTTTCCTGTTTTCCCGGCAAAATTCAAATGCCAGTGCTCCGTGTTGCGCATTAGACGCAGAACAGGTGGTTTGCGCTAGTTCAAATGTGGTAAAGTACAAGGTTGTTACCCTAGCCCCAAGTGTGATGTTTTTGGGTATGGTACCACCCTTTTCCTTTTCAACTAGTGAAGCGTAACACTTGATTAAGTAGCTGGATGGCGTGCTAATGTAGGTGTCCGGCTGTTTGAAGGAATAATTGAGGTGTGCCCGGTCCATGCACGCATTTAGGGGTCCAACTTACCATGTTCCGGCAGTAGTAAGTATACTAGTCCCTGCGTACACCCTCTGTTTTATTTACTACGCATTTTAGCTTTGCTCAAAGTCAAACTTCATAAACTTTGAAAAAGTTCAGAGACGGAAATAATAACAGATACAATAACAAATCAATACCATTAGATTCATTATTGAATATACTTTCACATCATATAGATTTGCTATTGTAAATGTTTATATTTTTTCTATAAATTTGGTCAGATTTTATGTAGTTTGACTTCAGTCAAACCTAATATGTAGAGTAAATAAAAACGGAGGGAGTATCTTACTTGACCAAGACGGAAGGGAAAATGAGACAACTTATTGTTTATTTGAGTCGTTCAAGTATAATCATGTGGCGTTGCTTATTTCCCATTCCTCTCCAACCCTCTACTCCATCGATCATGCCGCCCTCAAGTCGAGTCCATCCTCCCGCATGCCTCATTTGAACATTCCGCCGAGTATCATTCACATGTGGGCCTAGACCATGCTTGTATTTCCAATGTTGTAATTTGTCCGACATGCATACAAACAAACGGTTTGTTTAAAGTTTCACTTTGCCTCTACTACGTGTCGCTTCCCATCTTAGTTTTGACATCCCATTTGGTTCATGCCCTGACACATCTTGACGAGATCGATTGACGTTGAGAGATCAAGTGCGTGCCGTGCAAGAAGATAAATGTTTGGTGTGTTTCTATGATAGAAATGACCCGGGGGGTATGTGGGGATCGGAGGGAGTATATTGTAC
>NW_021197718.1:0-1584 GCF_002162155.2 Triticum dicoccoides
CATGATTTCCATGATTGACGAACACCGTGGTGCGTTTATGTGTCGGTCATCAACACTCGCAGTTTTGGCCGATTCTGGCCCGTTTCTTAGAGTACTACTTAGTTTTGGGGGTCCCGGAGTGATTTCCACGATTTACGAACCCCGTGGTGCGTTTACGTGTCGGTTAATGACACTCGGAATTTTGGCCATTTTCTGGTCCGTTTTGTGCACTATTACTCACCGTTTTGGCGTCCCAGAGCGATTTCCACGATTAACAAACCCCGGGGTGCGTTTGCGTCTCTGTCGTCAACACTCACAGTTTTGGCCAATTCTAACGCGATTCGTGGACTATTACTCATCATTTCGGGGGCCCGAAGCGATTCCATAATGGTTGAACCCTAAGGTGCGTTTACGTGTCGGTCATCAACACTCATAGTTTTGGCCGATTCTGGCCCGTTTCGTGGACTATTACTCACCGTTTTGGGGCCCCAAAGTGATTTCCACGGTTGTTTAACCCCATGGTGCGCTTACGTGTCGATCATCAACAAGCGAACTTTGGGCCGATTTTGGCCCATTTCTTGCATTATTACTTAGTTTTAGGGTCCCGGAGTGATTTCCACGATTAACGAACTCCGGGGTGCGTTTACGTGTCGGTCAAAAACACTCACAATTTTGGCCAATTCTCATCCGTTTCGTGCATTATTACTCATCGTTTTGGCGTCCCAGAGCGATTTCCACGATTGACAATCCCCGGAGTGCGTTTGCGTGTCTGTCGTCAACACTCATAGTTTTGGCCAATTCTGACGCGATCCGTGGGCTATTACTCACCATTTAGGGGTCCCGAAGGGATTTCCATAGTTGTTGAACCGTAAGGTGCGTTTACGTGTCGGTCATCAATACTAGTAGTTTTGGCCAATTCTGGCCCGTTCCATGGACTATTACTCACTTTTTTGGGGCCGGGAATGATTTCCACGATTAACGAACCCCCGGGTGCGCTTACGTGTCGGTTATGAACACTCACGGTTTTGGCCAATTCTAATGCGTTTTGTGGACTATTAGTCACCGTTTTCTGGTCCTGAAGTGATTTCCAAAGTTGTTGAACCCCAAGGCGCGCTTACGTGTCAGTCATCAACAATCACAGTTTTGGCTGATTCTGGCCCGTTTCATGGACTATTACTCACTGTTTTGGGGCCCTGGAGTGATTTCCACGGTTAACGAACTGTAGGGTGCATTTATGTGTCGGTCATCAACTCTCGCCGTTTTGGCCGATTCTGGCCCGTTTCTTGGACAATTACTCTGTTTTTGGCTCCCGACATGATTTCCATGATTGACGAACACCGTGGTGCGTTTATGTGTCGGTCATCAACACTCGCAGTTTTGGCCGATTCTGGCCCGTTTCTTAGAGTACTACTTAGTTTTGGGGGTCCCGGAGTGATTTCCACGATTTACGAACCCCGTGGTGCGTTTACGTGTCGGTTAATGACACTCGGAATTTTGGCCATTTTCTGGTCCGTTTTGTGCACTATTACTCACCGTTTTGGCGTCCTAGAGCGATTTCCACGATTAACAAACCCCGGGGTGCGTTTGCGTCTCTGTCGTCAACAC
>NW_021197719.1:0-1146 GCF_002162155.2 Triticum dicoccoides
CCCGTGGTTCGTTTTTAGTGGAAATCACTCCGGGACCCCAATTCAGTGAGTAATAATCCACGAAACGGGCCAGAATCGGCCAAAACTATGAATGTCGATGACCGACACGTAAACGCACCCCGGGTTCATTAATCACAAAAATCACCCAGTGACCCAAAACATTGAGTAATAGTCCATGAAACGGGCCAAAATCGGCCAAAACTGTGAGTGTTGATGACCGACACGTAAACTCACCACGAGGTTCCTTTTTAGTGGAAATCACTCCGAGACCCCAAAACAGTGAGCAATAGTCCACGAAACGGACTAGAATCGGCTAAAATGGTGAGTGTTGATGACCGACACGTAAACGCACCTCGGGGTTCGTTAATCTTGGAAGTCACTCCAGGACCCCAAAACAGCGAGTAATAGTCCACGAAATGGGCCAGAATCGGCCAAAACTGTGAGTGTTTATGACCGACACGTAAGCGCGCCTTGGGGTTCAACAACTCTAGAAATCGCTTCGGGGCCCCAAAACGGTGAGTAATAGTCCACAAAACGGGTCTGAATTTGTCAAAACTGTGAGTGTTGACGACGGACACGTAAACGCACCCCGGCAATCGCCAATCATGGAAATCACGCTGGTACTCCAAAACGGTGAGTAATAGTGCACGAAACGGACCAGAATCAGCCAGAATTGTGAGTGTCTATGACCGGCACATAAATGCACCCCGGTGTTCGTCAATCGTGGAAATCACTCCGGGACCCCAAAACTGAGTAATGGTCCAAGAAACGGGCCAGAATCGGCCAAAACTACAATTGTTGATGAGAGACATGTCAGCGCACCATGGGGTTCAACAACCATGGAAATCGCTTTGGGACCCAAAACGGTGAGTATTACTCCATGAAATGGGTCAAAATCAACAAAAACCGTGAGTGTTGATGACCGACACGTAAATGCACCCCGGGGTTCGTTATTCGTGGAAATCACTATGGGACCCCAAAACAGTGAGTAATTGTCCACGAAACGGCCAGAATCGTCCAAAAATGTGAGTGTTGATGACCGACACGTAAACGCACCCCGTCGTTCATTAATCGTGGAAATCACTCTGGGACCCCAAAACAGTGAGTAATAGTCCACAAAACGGGCCAGAATTGGCCAAAAAACTG
>NW_021197720.1:0-701 GCF_002162155.2 Triticum dicoccoides
AACTCTCCCCCCTCCTCTGCTTCCTCTCTCCCTCACTCGCCCGAACGGAGCCGCCGCCACCGACGAGCTCCCTCGCGGCCACCGCCACCCCCTAGCCTCGCCGATGCGCTCAAAGGCTCCGCCTCGACCCCCTCTTCCTCCCCACTGATCCACGGCCCTCTGGAAGCCCTGGATGCTGCCAGCTTCGCCGTTCCCCTCCTCGGCCACCGCGGATCGCCGCCGTCAAATCCGCCCCCGTCCGGCCTCCCTCAAGCTCGCCGTCCACCTCTACAGGGTCGACGTGAGCTCTCCGTCCGTTTCCCCCTCTCTGTTTCGTCGTTCGCGCGCCGTAGCTAGGTTATCCACCGCGGCCGAGAGCTTCTCGCCGCCGGCCATGGCGTGGCCGTGGCCACAGCCACCGCAGCTCGCTCCCGAGCCCACCGTCGTGCTCACCGCAACCCCAGGAGGCCGCAGCGCCCTTCCGTTTCCCCTCTTGTGCACCGTAGCGCCGTTCCCGCCAACGCCCGAGGTCCGGCAGCCGCTGAGCTCGACGCCGGCGAGGATTACGGCCGCCCTAGCTTCTCCCGTTTGCCCTGTTAGATGCGCGCGAGCCTGGGCATTCCGTAGATGCCCTCCGCCGGCCATTTGGTCGCCGGAGCAAGAAACCCGAAGGCCTCCGCCGCCTCGGCCTCGCCGGCGACTCAACGCCGGCGGGATTGAGT
>NW_021197721.1:0-11709 GCF_002162155.2 Triticum dicoccoides
AAAAAAAGGAGCATATTAAAGGAGAGAAGAGTTACTTGTCCAGATCCTCGGACACATTTTTAATGCTGTTGTGAAGGGAGTTTGCTAGTAGGCACGCAACTGCATGCTTCGCCTTGACTGTAATTGCATATCTTCCAGTAGTTACGCAATTGCATGCACGTGTTCTGATTGCAACTCCAACTCAATACTGTTTTGTCCGGGTGAAGGAAGGCAATTGCAGTTGCTACTATGCACGCAAGTGCAAGCGTCACCTGACTATAATTGCATGTCTTCAAAGAGAGTGCAACTCTTTATTGTTTCGTGAGGAATGAGGGAAGATTCAAGTTGGTATTTTAAATATTTCCTAGCAAACTTAATTGATTTTTTTAATATTTGCCATCAGGTGGCACACACGTCGACCACATGAGTTGCTTGTCCGTCTACCCGGTTGCACACATGTCAGCTCATGCAATTGGATGTCCTCGAACGGACACAATTACATGTCGCATACAATTACATGTCATTCGGATGCAAATTACTTTTTCCCTTTCCAAAATAATATTGATATCCATTTGCACACTAGTCGGCCGCATATAGTTTTTCGTCGGTCACAGACAATTAAATCGTCTTCTTCTTTATATTTTGTTTGTTTTTAATTTTTTTATTTGTTGCATTAAATATTTCTTTATCATCTAAATACAAAATATTTTATGTAAAAAAAGATTAAAGAGAAACAAGATGACACAAAAAGAAGGAACAGAGCATTAGCAATGCTAGCGTAGAAAATAAGAGCTACTCCCTCCATTTCACAATGTAGTGTTTCCTCTATCCCCGTGCTTCAACTTTGACCGTAAATTTAACTATCAAGACCGATTGCGGCGGGAGCAAAAATTATATCAGTGAACTCATATTCGAAAGAAGTTTTCAATTATATAATTTTTTCTTCCGCCGCAGTTGGTCTCGTTGGTTAAATTTATGGTCAAAGTTGAACCTCGAAAAGCGTGGACGCACTATATTTTGGAATGAAGGGAGTACATTGTGTTGTGTAGCAATACACCAACGGGACAATATTCTAGCAATTCCTGTAAAACACACAAATAAAAAAATAAAAAATAAACACATGCACAATAAATGGCCAATGTCAATAGAGCCCACGTGGTGAGCCAACACAAAACAAACAGGAAACTGACTCCAGGCGTGCGAACGGAGTCAGTCGACTGGAGGAACACGCTGCCGTCCTCCGCGACCAGCAGGCAGCGGTACTCCCCGACGGCACCTGCACGACGAGCGGGTGGCTCGACTCGTATTTGATCTTGTCCGTGAGCCAGGAGTGTTCGCCGGACGGCGCCGTGAGGTGTCGCAGGAGTTCCGCCGGCGAGCCCTCGAACGGGGGCGTGCACTCGAAGCAGTGGCAGGGCGCGTGCGCGCACTTGGCCTTGTGGTCCGCCGCCGCGTGGTACACGATGGAGCTCGAGCAGCCGTGCTTCTTGTACGGGCACGGCACCTTGTAGGCGCCGACCACGCCGTCCATGAAAGCGGAGTGGGTGTAGGAGACGTCATGCCTGCATGGACATCAGTGCTCGGTCGTTCCGCCGTCTCCGTCGCCGTCGTTGCCGCCGCCGCAAGCGCAGCACACGAAATGCTCCTTTTCGCACTGCAATCCCAAAGTTCATCCATCATTTCTGACGCTGATTTGAGGAGCTAATTCGAATGTAGGAGGGGTGAGTACCTTGAACATCGGAGGCTTGAGGGGGCACGACAGGCCGCGCAGTGAAACAATTTCTTCGGCAAGTCCAAGTTGGCAGGCTCCACCTCTTCCTCGCCACCATTGTGTTCCGCGCCTTCTTCATCCCGCTTCACCACGGCAGCCGGCTTCGCAGTGGCCACTGGACTGGGTGTCGGCGTCTTCGTGGCCACCGGACTCTGTACCGCGAACACCCTCGTTGCTGCTGGACCGGGCGCCGATGGCGTGGCAGCCACTGGACTGGTCACCGCCACCGTGGCCGCTGACTTCGTGATGGGAACGGGATTGAGCTCGGCCAGTGTCCGCGTCTTCGTGGCCACCGGACCCGGCACAGGCAGCGCCGGTGGCATGACGGCGAGAGGACTGGTCAGCCCCACCGTGGTGACCGGCTTCACCTTTGCAACGGGGCTGGGTGAGACACTACCGGAATAATCCTATATGCCTACGGCCTTATCTATGCCGACAGCTTTTTGTCGGGGCCGTCGGCATACCTCAAGCTACGCCGACAGCCTGGGAAAAGCCGTCGGCATAGAGAAGCCGTCGGCATACCTCCATCTATGCCTACGGCAGCCGTAGGCATAGTTAGACCGTCGGCATATATCGATCTATGCCTACGGTAGCCGTAGGCATAGTTAGGCCGTCGGCATAGATGTGGCCCGGGTGGCTCAGAGACAAACCGCGGGCTGACGCCGTCAAATCTATGCCGACGGCCCTGATGGCGGCCGTCGGCATAGATATTATCTGTATTTTTTTTATTAGGAGCTGCCACGTGGCAGAGCTGTGCCGACGACATAAATGCCATGTGGTAGCTCCTAGCCGAGGACTATGCCTATGGCAAAGCTGTCGTCATAGATCATCTATGCCTATGGCAAAGCCGTAGGCATAGTACTCAGCCAGGAGCAACCTTGAGCTGCCACGTGGCAGGACTATGCCGACGGCAAAGCCGTAGGCATAGTTTCGCCACGTGGCAGCTCCTGGTTGGTTGGACTTAGCGACGGCGCCGTCAGCTGCCGTCTCGTCCTTTTTTTGCCGACGGTGAAACTATGCCGACGGTTGTACGGAAGCCGTCGGCATAGTTGCTTATGCCGACGGCTTTAGTACGCCGACGGTCTGACAAGAGTACGCTGACGCATTCTATGCCGACGGGGATATGCCGACGGCAGGCGTAGGCATAGGCCTATGCCGACGGCATTGTGGCCTATGCCGACGGCCTTGGGTCGTAGGCATAGCTGTTGATTCCGGTAGTGAGAACAGCGCGGCCCTCCTCGGGGCCGCGAGCTCCGCCGGTGACACCGTGGTCACCGCGACGTCACTGGACTTCTTGGCGCCGCTGCCCTCGGCCTTCTCGGAGAGCCGCGGCCTCTTCTTGTCCTGCTCCCCCAACTTCTTCCCCTCCTCCGCCATAGGGTCAGATTCCCGCCTTCCCTGTGCCGAAGAAGCTACCTATGGAGGGCGCCTGGGAGAAGATGGGGATTGCGTCTTTGCTTTGAGAGAGTAGGAGTGAGCTGCTTCTCTGCTAGGCCCTCTGGCTCAGTACAACTGAGGCTTTTCTGACTACTCCAGTTCAACTTGACGTCCCAAGCTCAAGTTCCTGCTTGTCTGAAAAGGAGGGTGTTCTTTCTGCGGGTACACTATTTTGTAGAGATTTTGCTGTGTTTTAGATCCTGCTCATCGATCACAGTTTCACCAAATATTTGGTGAAACTTTTAACCAATGTAAGCTATTTAAAAATATCTTGCTCGGTCCAACTTCACAAATCTTTTTTTTCTTTTGCGAGAACACCAATCTTATACTCCCTCCATCCCAAATTAAACGAGCATCATTTAATGCGGAGGGAGTATTTCATTTCAGAATAAAAATATTGTGTGTTTTCCGTGATACGGTCAAACAGCTAGTACTACAAAGTATCATATGTTTTTGGTTTCTTCAGAATTTATTAATGTCATGGCACTCAATTCGTACATCCTTTTTTTATTCCTTTTGTTTGCGTTTTTTGTTAGTATTCATGTATGTGTGAAATTTGGCAACACAGAGATGCACTAATAAATTTTTATTATTACGAAATGCCAACAAAAATTTGAAACTATTTTTCATTCACAATATATGCAATGTTATAGCTTTACTTGACCGTTATAAATATTTCCCCTTCACAACCTTTGATTGGTTGATTTTTCTTTGTGAAAATGCATTGGTTAAATTTATTGAATATAACTTAGTTTCCTTTTGCGAGGCCAAACATAACTTAGTTTTTCGAGCCTAAATGATATTCCCTCGGTTCTCAAATATAAGATATTTTGAATATTTAAAATGGACTACGTACGGACTTGAATGAGTGAACAAACACACTAGAACACGTCTACATACATTTGGTGCTGAAAAGTGTTACAACATTATAGGGCCTATTTGATTCATAGGTTTCTGAGAACACGAGAATAGAAAAGTATAGGGTTGGAGTGGCATACTCACTCGAGTAATATAGAAGCAGCAAAGAGTGTTGATGCCACGAAAAAACAAAATAATTGTAAAAAAAAGTTGGAGTGGATGTTAGAATTGCCTATAAAACGTAGTACAAAAGATTTCATAGGAAAACTTGTATGGGATCCAATCAACCAACGTTGAAAAAATTTCCAGTGGATTTCAATCACTCAAACAATCTATAGAATTCCTTGGACTCAAAGGAGCCATTACATTTGTGAACGTAGAAAGTATTTTCCTTGACTTTTCTGGTATATTCAAGAGTGAATTTTTAAAAAGAGTGAATTTCTGTTTTTGCTAGAATTAAATGCACCTAAATTTCAATCACTCAGGTAACTTTTTTTTTCTCGAATGCACCTAAATGCAGGAAATGCTTTTCTTCTCCCATTTTTGTTCCACTTTCTGCACATTGCAAGTCAGTTTGTTTGGACGAAAAGACAGCGTAGAGCTGTATTTCATTGATGAAGAAGAATAAGCAGAAGTTCACAAATGGAAGTTGAATAATCAATAGCTCAAATTGTATCATGGTTATTCTAACATGTATTCAGCTGCCACACGGTACATACTTTCCAGTTTCTGTGTTGTTCATCATTTCAGCTAAAGCTATTAACATGTGTAGTGTTTCTTATGGACTGATTTGATTTGTTTCTGTTTCTCAGTGCACTGTGAGGCATACTATATGCTCGTCTTGCCATGACAAGCTCCTGGACAAGTGCCACTTCTGCTCCCTTCCCACGATCTACAATCGCTGCCTCATGGTAGAACATGTCGTTGAATCCATCAAAGTTGCTTGTTCCAATGGCAATCACAGATGCACTGCAAGGATAAGTTACTACCAGAAAGAAGACCACAAGAAAGTCTGCCCACACGCTCCATGTTTCTGCCCCGAAACCAGCTGCGGCTTCAGCGTATCAACCATGATGCTTCTGGACCATTTTTCAGGCAAGCACAAGTGGCATCCCCCGAAAGTTACGTATAGCAAGGTGTTCCAGATCTGCATCCAGCTGGGATCAACCATTCTCGTGGGGGAGGATGGGCACCTGTTCCTTGTCAAGATGACAATGGAGTCCCCAGGCGGTGTCATCTCAGTTTGCTACATCCAGCCTCACATTACTGGATCCAAATTCAGGTGCAGGCTATCATTGTAGTGCACTGAACCGAGCTTTTCTCGGGCTATGGACTTTCAAACCAGGAGCACTAATCTGTATGATGGGCTGCCCAAAGATTGCTTCTTGTTCCTCACGCCGAAGGTGTTGCTCTGTGGCTCCGGTAAGAGTGCCACAGCCATGGTTGGTATGATGCTCATGCCACCATAGGGGAAACATGCGCAAGTGATGGCGGGCCCATGTATGTACCACTCGCTGCCTATGTAAGATGTAGGATTCGATATTTGGGTGCCGACTGACAAAGACTGCTTCTGAATATCGTAGTAGATATTTGCCAGCTTTTGAAGGAGGCATTAATTAGTGTTCTTTTGGCATGTCTTGATACATTGCTAAACTTATTCTTCTAGCAAACATGTATGTCATTTGTGTCGAAACCTCACTTGAGCTGGTCATGTATTGCTTAATCTGTACTTGAACTTGTATCGAACAATCTTTATGTATGATCTATATTTGTAAGCGAAAATCGCGTGGAGGCTTCTGGGGTCCGAACTGGGTGATCTTGATCCAAGGTTACATGGCCATATTGCAACCTGAAAAACTGCAGGGCTGCAACTCTCTGAAGGCGTTGGATTGTGGGGAAAGTATCAATACTGGTATATTTTTGACTTAAAGTGCGGGCCATTGGGCTGGTTGCTTAAGCGGATCAAATTGTTTGGATCCATGAAAACATGCTGTTAATTATGTGCCATTAGACGAACCAAATGCAATGGCTATTACTCAGCTGGTATGTGAATGAAAGCAGGGTGAACTTAGCACAAGGTACAACTGAGGCTTTTTATCAGATAGCATATGATTTCTGTTTTTAGACACTGATGATTGACCGAAAGCCAGCCAAAGGCCCTTACTTACGATAGCATATGATTTCTATGAATGTAGTATATGCCCTACTGTAAGTAGGGATGCCACGCGATGTCCCACTTAAGCCTGCTAAACTATGCTAGTAATACAAATACATTAATTGTGACAAAAAGAGGAATACCTTGGTTTTATTGAATCAACCGAAGGATGTGGGCTGATGCAGGATGCCACTTTGCATCCCTAATTCTAAGAAGATGGCAATATAATACATTCGAACGGTGTTGTGGGGGTCTGGGCCCTTAACCCTTACTTTACATATATACGAGTAATTGTCAAAGCAAAAATTAGACATAGATTTGTTGTTGAGATCTTTTACAGTACATCTAGTCAATATGGGCCGTTTATTTTTGTGGTTGGACGGCCTAGATCAGACAATACTACACCCAATTTCCGGTAGTATATTGAGTGCTCAGGGGTATTTTGGGTACTTCGTTGTTTATCTCTCTGCCGGGATGTTCTGGCTGAAAACTAGGGGAGGGCAGAGATGGAATTTCGCGTATCCATTTCCCCGTCACCATCCCGCACGGTCGCTCATTTGCCCGACCCCATACCGTCGCCACCGCTCGTCGCCTCTCCGCCGCTATGGAGCCACAGAGCGTGGCAGTGGACAGGCCTCAGGCCACTGCTCTCACCCCCGTCGTCCATGGCCGGTGATTCCCTCGCAAAGTTGCAATCGCGGTTCACCATTTCAACTATGAGCTCCCAGCGTCAAGTTCTTCACGGTGAGGGTGCCCGCCCCTTCTCCCCTCCCTCCGTGGCTCGATCTAATTTGCTTTGCTTATTGTGATACGGTGCAGAACGGAAGCGGCGTACTGCAGGTTGGCCATAACACCGAGAACCAGCCAGCGGCGGCGAGGTACCTCCCCCTTTTCCCCTCCGTGGTTGATGGATCCATCCCCTTTCCTTGCTTACTATGATGTGCCCCTGCAGATAGGAGAGCACACGGTAGATCTGCAAGAAGACTGGGAACCGGCAGCACACTGCGATGCTGAAATTGAGCAGAGCATTGTCAAGTTTCAGATTGGGCATGCCACAACATACTGGAGCATGTCAAGTTTCAGATTGAACAGAGCAGATGTTTCAGATTTAGCATGGTGTACAAGTTTCATATTTAGGAGCAAATGTTGATCTGAGATTGTAAATTGATTTGCCAATATATTTACGCGAATGTGATGACTAAATGAATGTTCCAGTAAAGTAGTGTCAAGTGTGCATGTGCAGAATTGAACATTCACAACATGGTTTTACATAGCCCGCTATATCTCCGCTATAACATTTAGAAGATGTCCTGCGCTAAGGGTCTTTTGTCCTAACATATAAGCAAACATTTTAAATAGCTCGCTATAGCACGCTATAGCAATTAGAAGAGGTCCCACGCTAAGAGGCTTAGCGCGCTATTTAAAACTTTGATTCACATGAATGCTTCCACACTGTGCATACTTACTTGAATGTTCCATTAAATGGCAACCATTTGCATATGCATAATTCTAAATTGTACTGAATGTCATCTGTTGCCCCTAACTGAACTAAACTGCATGCCAAAATCTGGCCCAGAAATGAACTTGAAGAAAACTGAATGACAACTATTTCCTAGAACTGAATTGACCTTGAGAGCAGATGGCAAAATACATAAATTTGTGAGCATGTCATTGCAAAATGGTGCAGGTGGCGAAAGAGATTAACTAAACTGAACTGAACTATGGCCCAGAACTGAACACTTGAGCAGAGACCGACAACACAGAGTGGCAAATTATTTCGATTGCTTACTTCTTCAGACTCTCACTATAATTAGGCATGGGATTTCACTAAAATAGAAGTGAATCACCATAACTCAGTAAAAAGATCATCTGGGACTGGTCCCTGTAGTTTAATGAAGATCCTTTTTTTAAAAATTACCGTATATAATTTCGTAAACTAAGTTTTTGCGCAAGATTACCATCCTACAATGATTACAATAAACAAATCATAAGTGATTCACATTCAATAGTCGGTCACGCTATTCACCGAATACAATCTGAATTCAAATTCAGCCACTCTTCCTTCTCACTTTTGAATGTCTGCCAGACCATGTTATTTTTTTTGACAGAAAGACTCTAAGGGAACCCCCTATAGTATAAATGGTGCAACAAACCTAAATTGCAAGTACCATGCCTTGAACCTGGGTGGGTGGAAAGGCATCAGCCCCTTCCCACCACTAGGCTATGCCTTAGTCTGCTCTGTCAGACCATGTTGTCATACTCCATATATTCATCAATCAAAATGTCTTCACCATCCATGCCGTTATCCTGCCACCAGAAACAGCAATACCATGTTACATATGCAAATGAAAGAAAATACTCTGGAACTAAAGTAAATAAATTATAACTTGCCAACGAATATCAGCTGTAACTGAAACGGGAATTACTGATGTCCTGAGAACAAATGTGTGCGCAGCGATGGTAGCTGGGGAGCAGCAGCAGGGGCGCACAGGTACTGGCGGTGGAGCAACGCTGATTTCTTCCCGGAGGCCTCGCTCCAGAGCTACAGCGCATACGGCGGCACTGACCTACCTATGTGAGGGAGCTCCACGACAACGCTGGGGAGAAACGATCTCGGGAAGCCGGCCGAAGTACATGCGACAGCTAGAGTGCCGCCGGGCGGCGCGGGATGGCTGCGTCGTCGCTGAGAGAAGGGGGAGGAAGATCTCGGAGCGGCAGCGTGCCAAGGCTGCGTCGTGGAAGATCTGTGAGCGGCGACCAGCCCTTTGCGATCGAGGAGACGGCCGCCGGGCAGCTGGGGTGGCTGCGTGAGCGACGAATGGCAGATGAACTGATATGAGATGGAATTGAATAGTGATTAATTAGTACGAGTACATTATTTTATTATAAGGTGTGATTAAATAATTGTTACAAATTTACGATTAATATTTAGAAAGGACAAGTATACCCTAACAGGCAAATTACCAAAATGTCTCAAAAAAATCTAAAATTAATACCGACCACTGGATCAATTATATATTTTTTTTTCGGAAAAGGGGTGATTCCCCGGCCTCTGCATCAGAAAGATGCATACGGTCATCTTATTAACCAAATAAAGTAGTGTCAACATGGTTCCAAAGGTCTCCACAAATAATAAAAAAGCACAGACAGCTCACACAGAGCCAATAGGGGCTAGAAACACCAACTAGCCGAGCAAAGACGCCACAACCGGCTGGCTAAAAAAATAGATAGGAAATCTAAATGCCTATCCTATTACATGACCGCCATCCAAACCGGTTGAAAATATTCCGAGCTACCATCTCCCAGCGGAAAGACCCAGTAACCAAATGCTCCCTGGCCTCCGTCTGGGTGAGTAGCGACCACGAACGGATCAGTGCAGTAGTTCGGAAGATGACCTGCAAAAAATGTATACATGATATTCTGTTAAAAACCAAATCATTTCTGCAAGTCCAGATAGTCCACAGCAAAGCACAAACTCCAACCCGAATATGTCTCGCTAAGTTAGGCTCAATCCCATTAAGTCATGTCCCAAATAACGCATAAACATAATTCGGTGGATTGATACTAAAAGCAATGTGGACCGTCTGCCAAAGTACCTTGGCTAACGGGCAATCAAAAAAGAGATGTTTGATAGTCTCATCCCGATCACAGAAACTACACCTAGTAGGTCCTGTCCAATTACGCTTTATGAGGTTGTCCTTAGTTAAAATAACTTGTTTATGGACAAACCACATAAACACTTTTATTTTCAAAGGAACTTTGACATCCCAAACATGCTTGGACGTAGGAATGGAGTTTGAATTAATAACATCAATATACATTGATTTAACCGTAAATACTCCAGACTTAGTCAGTTTCCAGCGTAATTCATCGGGTTGTTGTGAAAGCTGGACTTCCATCAGTCTCCTAACTAGATGGAGCCATTCTTCCCAACGATTGCCCGCTAGCATTCGTCGGAACTGAATATTAAGGGGGATAGATTGAAAGACCGATGCAACGAACACCTCACGTCGTTGAGCAATACGGTATGAAGACGGATATTGGATGGCCAAGGGTGTCTCGCCAAGCCAAGTGTCCTCCCAGAAACGTGTACTCGTGCCGTTTCCAATAACAAACTTCGTCCTATTAAACAACGACTGTCTGACTTTCATCAAGTCTTTCCAGAAAGGGGAATCGGTCGGCCTGACAGTAACCTGGGACAATGTTTTTGTCTGGAGGTACTTGCTGCGAAGGATTTGAGCCCATATAGCATCATTCTCCAATGAGAGCTTCCACAGTCACTTGCTAAGAAGGCATTTATTCTTAACTTCTAGATTCTCAATACCTAGACCCCCTTGGTCTTTCGGTCTACAGATGATGTCCCATTTAGCAAGCCGATATTTTCTTTTAAGCTCATCACCCTGCCAAAAGAAACGCGATCGATAAAAGTCCAGTCTCTTCCTAACACCAATGGGACCTCAAAGAACGATAGGAGAAACATTGGCATACTCGTGAGCACCGAGTTAATCAGGATTAATCGGCCTCGGTATGACATGAGCTTACCCTTCCAACAACTCATTTTTTTCTCAAACCGATCCTCAATGCACTTCCACTCTCTGTTAGTCAGCCTACGATGGTGGATTGGAATTCCCAGGTAAGAGAAGGGTAACTCTCCCAACTCACACCCAAACAATTGCCTATAAGCCTCCTGTTCATCTTTGGCCCTACCAAAGCAGAACAGCTCGCTCTTATGAAAGTTAATCTTTAACCCGGTCAATTGTTCAAATAGGCATAACACCAACTTCATATTTCTCGCCTTGGCCAAGTCATGCTCCATAAAAATGATTGTATCATCAGCGTACTGAAGGATGGATACACCTTCATCAATTAAATGAGGTACCAATCCACCTACTTGACCATTTTCCTTAGCCCTTCCTATCAAAATTGCTAACATATCCACCACAATGTTAAACAAGATAGGGGACATCGGATCTCCTTGTCTTAGGCCTTTATGTGTCTGGAAGTAATGACCTATGTCAATGCCCGCCCGAGCAGCCGCTGCGGGAGGACACGGCGCGGCGGAGGCCTCCGCGGTCGCCCGGGGAGTCGCCCCAGTCGCCCTCATTTGTCTCCTGCAACTGTCTCACTGGATCAATTATATACTACCCATCATTTTCGGTAGTATGATGTACCGTAAAAACTCTCTTGTTTTTTGTATATTACAACCAGGATTTGATTTGGACAAGTATACCGGAGATATCTCCCTGCTAGTATTAGCCATAGGCTTTTCAACTAGACTTGCACTATGGATGGAATGTACCCGATTACCGAGTCATGGTTGTGGTGTAGCAAACGTTCCACGCCAACTATATCTTTGATAACCCGTTGAACCAACACATCTTGACATAGATAGTACATGGTGGCTCTGAAAAATTCAGTCGTCAGGGGGCAATAGACGCCGAGGATGTAACGTCGTGTCCATGTTGGCGGGTTGGTTTCTACGCCGTTGCACATCCAAATCTCAATTGAC
>NW_021197721.1:12062-18242 GCF_002162155.2 Triticum dicoccoides
CGCCCAAGTAGGGCGTTGTGTACATGAGCCCCGTGCAGCAAGGAGGTGGTGGCGTCACGGTGAATGATTCGTCCTCCAGTCTGAAGCGGAGAAACCCTGGTGCTGATTCTCCATCTGCGAGTTTGTTCTGGTCAATGTGCCAAAACAATGAGCCCTCGAAGAAGGTCGGGTTTCTCAAAATGTCAGCAGGGTGGGGTGGTTTCCTCGCCATCTCACGCCAATGCTGGTCTACCCCGATGGTGAAAACCTCCATCCCAAAGTTCTGGTGGTAACCTCCCCGGACCGGGATCATATGGCCAAAGAAGAAGCGTGTGACCTTGTAGGTGTCGCCGCGAGGGTCGTAGCCGATGCCAAACACTTGGTGGGTGAGCAGCTTGTAGAAGCGGTCAGTTGCTACACTGTTGGAGCTCGGAGGCAGTGGGAGGACGCGACGTGTGGCTGGGTTGAGCATGCGGACCATGGTCTCCGTGGGTACAACACCAGCCCATCGCAGTGCACGAAGCAATGCGCACCCTCTTCATGAGGTAAGTCCATGGTGTCTGTGAGGGCTGCACCCTCCTCCGACACCTACAAGCAAATGGTGGCGACCTTGTTCGTGCGGTCCTCTCTTGTACTGGTCCACACGAGCAAGCATGGCTTCTGGGCACAGAGGTGGGCGCCACGAAACGTCGCGTTATCGGAGATGGTGTGGCGCCACGCCTTGTAGACGCACCTGAACCGGAGTAGCGACTTGATGGGCAGCCGGGCCATGATCTGCAAGAGGTCGGGAGGCATCTGGCACGGCGCCATCTTGCTCCTCTTGGCTGTCTCGTTGTCCATGGCAAAGCCAGATCGTATCGATGAGATGATATTTTTACATGATAGGCCTTCAACGTATTATGGAAAGAGCAAAGTCTCGTCGCTATCGGATTAGGTTTCCTCGACGCATCACAAGTGGTGGCCGACTCCTATTCTACTCCCGTTCCCATATGACTACATTATCTGCAAAATATAAATTATATAATATTCTCATGGTTTTGATTGCAAAAAAAAGGAAAACGTTTCCAGCCGGGGCGCCGGCCCAAGATTGGGCCGGTCGCACGCCAACCTTGCGATCCATATGGATCATGCGTCCAACATGCCACAAGCGCAACCCTGCGAATCGTTTTTTCTTCTTCTTTCATACTTCTTCCTCACGACGTGGGGCAGTTGCAACTGTTCTTGCTGCTGGGTGGTGCACTGTGGTGCTCATCCCGTTCGTGTTGCTGGGCATGTTCAGCGCAGAGGTCGTGGACGGCGACGGGGGAAGACACCGCGATGTACTTCCGTTGCCACGGCTGCCTGCACCGTGGCAGCCATGGCCGTCCATGTCCTCGTCTTCCTCCCGCGCGGCCGGGTGCTGCGACCGACGAGGCTGGCAGCTTCAATCAGCATGGTGAGGGAGGCGAGATGCAACTAAGGCTCTAGAAAGTTGGCGCCGCCATGGCCGGATGTTGGAACTGTGGCTCGTAGTTGCTGCAATCGTCAGACATCCGCGAGCTTTTCCATTGTGGCCACACCAACGCGGGGAGGGATGCTACATTCGTTTGATGCGGGAGCTGCAACCGTGCCCCGGTTTTGCTGGAACCGGCGACCGCGGTGAGGTGCAGGGTCACCACGGCAAGTTAGAATGGAGGGGCGGGGGTGTGCAACCATGAACCTCTTTTGTTGCAACCGTACTATGCCAGAGCTGGAACCAGTGGCTGATTTTTCTTCAACGATTGAACCGGCGAGAAGAAGGGCTCCGCCATCTACTGATTTTTCGCTTCAACGATTGAACCGGCGAGAAGAAAAAGGGCGACGGCGAGGTGAGGCGGTGAGGAAGAAGGACAAGCCGGGCTGTTAGGCTGGCAGCGAGCCCGCGGAGCGACAGCATGGTCGTCGTTGGCGGCGCATATGAGGAGCGAGATGCGTATGAAGAGCCGGCGAGGAAGCAGGAGCCCCAAGTCCTAAGTCGTCCATGTGGCACGAGCACGACGACGCGGAGGAAGAGACACTGACCGGCGGCGGGTCGCCGGATTTGGTCCACTCGTGGGGCTCGATCGGCGAGGGAGGGGAGACGTCGGCCGCGCGGTACACAATTAAGGACCTTTTGGATCGGAGGCTTTCCATGAGTGAGGTACGTTGATGTTGCTTTGATTGAATTTGTCTTCCAAATTTTCGATTTGATTCCTCCTCCTCCGATGGATGGATGGATAGAAAACGACGCGGCCGGGGATAGATGCCATGAAAGAACCAAAAGAGAAAGAAAAAAAATACGAGATTTTGAGGCTGGAGGAGCGACCGTGGCAGGCAAGACAGGAAGGCACCGCACGAGCGCGCGAGAGGACTATGCATTGGAGGACAAGAGGACGACAAGAGAATGGAGACGACTGTTGCCTGCCAAATCAATGGAGACATAGTCGGACGGTGCAGCGTGTTTTTTTTTGGAAGGAAACGCATCAGCACTTGCTGGTTGGTCTGGATCAAATATACGAACAGATCTAGTATATTTCCGTATATATTTGCAACAAGAATCAATTAGCATGCGGCGCCTCCCGATATTTTCCCTTCTTCGTCGCCAATCGCCAAAACAAACTCCTCCGCGGCTCCGCCGAAGAAGTCCATATAAACTCAGCAACGCATCGATCTCACGTACTGGTGGCAGGTGAGTGATGAAGATCGACCCTAACATGGGCAAGGATGAGATCACGAGCTGCAACGGCCGCAGCAAGAGGAAAGGAGAAGAGGGCGACGTCGGCGCCGGCGCCGGCGCAAGGAGGAGGCAGAAGCAGAATGTCACCATGGCCATGGATGTCCTGGACTGCCCCGTCTGCTCCAAACCCCTCCGTTTTCCCATTTACCAGGTAAAAGCAGAGATAAGATTTAGATCTATAACTATATATATGCACACATACATGACACCTGTACAACATAGGATCAGAAATAATGTTTTTATCAAAATGCCGCAGTGCTCCGTGGGGCATGTGGTCTGCTGCTCCTGCCGCCAAGGGCTCCCGGAGAGTAAGTGCACCCTGTGCTCCGGCGACGTCTCCGAGACATGTGACGCTATGGAGCGGATCGTCGACAGCGTCTTTGTCCCCTGCAAACACGGATGCGCCAAGGAGATCAACTACCACCAGCAGGAGGAGCACGAGAGGGAGTGCCCCGCTGGCCCGTGCTTCTGCCCTGTCCCTGGCTGCGGCTTCTCAGGGCCGACCGCCACGCTCCAGGACCATTTCACCGGCCTCCACAACAGCACAAGTGGCCGATGAAGAGTTTCGAGTATTTCGTGCCGTTCTTCCTCCGCGTAGTGCGTCCAGGATCTCAAGTCCTCAGCTGCGGAGACGGACTACTCTTCGTGCTCACGGTGGGGCCGCCGGTGGAGCCCCTCGGCCGCGCGGTGTCCCTCGTCTGCGTCCGGCCGAACGCGCTGGATTCCCCGGTTGGATGCTCTGTGTGCTTCTCTTGCTTCGCCGGCCATTACCAGGTCTCGTCGCTGGATGTCGAGACCTCGTCCCTGGCCGATGGGCTGCCGGCACAGTGCTTCTGTATCTTGCCCAAGGTTGCTGGTGACAAAACTGACGACGTCGTGCTTTGGATCACCATGGATACAATTTTCCCTATTGACGATGATGAGCTGTACGAGGAGGATGATGATGACGACGACAGCTACGAGGACGATGAAAATGAGGATGATGATTGATTCGTCTATAACAGTCTATTGGAGGATCGATCACGATATGCTCAATATTTTGTTTAGAGGAATTTCGTGTTGAAATAGGAATTTTATGCAATTCTCGGACTTTACATTTGCATGTTCCCTGTTTCCATGAAGCAGGTTATGCATGCTTTACTCAGGTTAGTCGCCGGATCCGCTAGTAATATATAGTACTCCTTCGGATTCAAAATAAGTGGTGTGGTATTAGACCAAATTTAAATTAAAACCACGGTACTTATTTTAGATCCGAGGGAATAGTGGTTACTATATACTGCAAACTAGTTTGTGTGTGAGAGTGATTTTTCTGTCATGCATGAGATATATCATGCATCTATCCGCGGTCGTCTGTTTGCTTTGAAATTCATGATATGTTATTCCGGTGTCTAAATATTCCACTGATACACGATTCCCCATAAATATTAAGACGTTGCTACAGCTTGACACGCGGCATCCGCTACACACGCTGTTGACGGATCCTGATCCTGAAACATTGGTGCGCCGTATGTAGCGCATGACATATTCCGTAAATTTTTTTTTATTTGGGCTGGAGAGACGCTGAACCTACGGACAGCTATAGGATATTTTTTTTAAATTAGTTACAGGATTAAAGTTATGAGGTGAGGTTTGTGTTGTTGATGTATAAATGTATTGCTTAGTTTTTTTATTAGATCGATCTTTTGGTTGTATTGGCTAGAACATGCACTTCTACATGGTATTGGAGCCAAGAGGTCTTGAGTTCAAAATATGGCTGATGAAATTAAATTGCAGCCCACTTCCGGTCTACGTTTAGGGCCGAGGTAGCCACGCGTGAGGAGGAGTATTGACGTATAAATATAATGTATTGCTTAATCTCGTGTGTTTGGTGGTTGGCTGAGTACATGTGTGGTAGTAGAAGTTGGGCCTCAGATCTATTCTACTAATTTGTGTCATTCTGTGTTGTTTGGTGGTTGGGCTAGAAAGCAGCCATATGCCTATAGGAAAAACGGAAATTTCATATTCACGGAAGCGGAAAGTTTCGTTTCCATGTCCGTTCCACGGAAAACACCGTTTCATTTTTGTTTCTATTTCCGCATAAAAAAATTTATTTTTACTTTCATTTTGCAAATTTCTGTTTTCGTTTTCATATTTCCTCTCCATTTTCATATTTTCTTCGAAAAAGCGAAAAGTTTTCACTCAGTTTTCATCCCTAATTTGAACCCATGTCTAAAGGCCAACGCTCTACGCCGGTAGACCGGTCGCCGCGCACCCCGTAGATAAAATGCCATGTGCCGTTAGATCATCTCTTCCGTCTTTTCAATCTGAACCTTCTTGATCTGAACATAGGCAGTGTTTCTTGATCTCTGAACCTTCTCGATCCACCCACACATAAAAAATCAACCTCAAGCAGCTCGTAGGCAAACCATGCCGCCCGCGGTCGTCTTTGGCACCGTGCTCGCCGCCCACCTGCGCGCCCGTGCTCGTCCTTGTTGAGTTTAGTCCCACATCGATTGTGGGAGGAGACATAACACCATTTATAAGAATGGAGGTGTCCCCTCTAAAAGCCTAGTCTTTTGGGGGGAGAGGGACCAAGGCCTCTCATAAGTCGGTGTTGCTCTTCGGTTGGGCCTGGTTGACGCATGTTGGTCAGAACACTGGTGGTAACGGACCTGGGATTGTGTAACAATTGGTATCAGAGCCCAGGTGTCCAAAATATATAAGGATGGGGATGTCCCCTCTAACAGGCTTGTCTTCTGGAAGGAGAGGGACCAAGGCCTTTCATAAGTCGGTGTTGCTCTCGAGTTAGACCTGGTTGACGCATGTGGGTCGGAACGCTGGTGATAGCGGACCCGGAATTGCGTAACCATTCGCCCCGTGCCGCCCACGCTTGTCCTCAACAATGCGCTCGCCGGCGGCTTCACTGTTTCGTACCACCGATGACTAGGTTTGCAGCTACTTGTCGACCCGTCAGAGCTTCTCCGTCGCAGCCCTAGAGATCGCCGGTCGTTGCAAAAATGCTTGACGGTCTCAGTAAAATTGGATCATCGTCGCAACTTCGGAAGTTGTCGGTCCCAGCAAAAATGGGTCGCAGGTTCCTGCAAAATCACTCGTCGTTTATAGCTCAGTGACATGCTGGTTCCAGCACCCTGGCTCGCCATCGTGCCAACAACACCACACTCCAGCATCAGCAATTGTCAGTTGCAGTGTTTGTGGCAGCCGTCTCTAGCACACGCATTTGGCGGTTGCTGCACCAGCGTCGGGTGGCATCGCTTCCAATAGCATCACATGTATTTTAGCTCCAGGACAGAGAATGTTTGAGAGAAGGCATCGGTGTCACTGTCCTGTCCTTGTGATAGTACCTAGTTTCAGTGACCATATGGGGCCCATTTGTCCGTGACAGTAATGAACCGTTATTCTCAGCCCTTATCCACGGCATACCCTGCGTGGCTGCCCGTTGCCGTCCTCTGTCGAACACTCGTTCCGGC
>NW_021197722.1:0-1189 GCF_002162155.2 Triticum dicoccoides
CTGGGGCGTTACAACACTCCACCACTACGAAAAGATCTCGTCCCGAGATCTAGGACTGAAAGAACTCCGGGTACTCAGAACGGAGGTGATCCTCGCGTTCCCAGGTAGCTTCACGGTCGGAATGGTGTGACCACTTGACTTTGAGAAATTTAATTGACTTGTTGCGAGTCTTGCGTTCAGTCTCTTCAAGAATAGCAACTGGGTGCTCACGATAAGAGAGATCTTCTTGGAGCTCAATGTCCTCGAAGTTGACGGTGCGGTCAGGAGTCTTGAAGCACTTTCGAAGCTGAGAGACATGGAACACATCATGAACATTTGCAAAGTTTGAAGGAAGCTCGAGTTGATAGGCGAGGTCGCCTCTCTTGCTGACAATCTTGAAAGGTCCCACGTATCTAGGGGCAAGCTTCCCTTTGATACCGAAGCGACGAGTACCTTTCATGGGAGAGACGTGGAGGTAAACGTGATCTCCGATCTCGAAAGCCAGATCACGGTGCTTACTATCATAGTAGCTCTTCTGGCGGGACTGGGCTGCTTTGAGGTTATCACGAATGACTTTGCACATTTCTTCTGCTTCTGTGATTAAGTCATTACCCAGCAGCTGACGTTCACCGGTTTCAGACCAGTTGAGAGGGGTACGGCACTTCCTGCCATATAGAATTTCAAAAGGGGCTTTGCCCGAACTTGCTTGAAAGCTGTTGTTGTACGAGAATTCAGCATAAGGAAGACAATCCTCCCACTTCATGCCGAAAGAAATCACACAAGCCCTGAGCATGTCTTCGAGAATCTGATTGACACGCTCGACTTGACCGCTCGTTTGAGGATGGAAAGCTGTGCTGAAGCGGATGTTGGTGCCCATGGCCTTCTGAAAAGAATCCCAAAACTTGGAGGTAAAGATGCTGCCACGGTCTGAAGATATCACTTGAGGAATACCGTGCAGAGAGACAATGCGAGAGGTATAGAGTTCCGCCAATTGAGCTGCAGTGATTGACTCTTTGATAGGCAGAAAGTGAGCCACTTTGGTGAGCTTGTCGATGACAACGAAGATAGCATCATTGCCACGCTTGGACTTTGGAAACCCAGTCACGAAGTCCATTTCAATGTGGTCAAACTTCCATTCTGGAATGGCAAGAGGTTGGAGGAGACCTGCTGGCCTTTGGTGTTCTGCCTTCACTCTTCTGCAGACATCACA
>NW_021197723.1:0-1086 GCF_002162155.2 Triticum dicoccoides
TTATTATACTCGTGACATGATTAAGAAGTTGCAACACTTAAAACAAGGTAGTGAAACTGTAACAAAATATTATGATGATTTACAAACTACCTTGTTGCATTCCTCTTTAGAAGAAAGTGAAGATGATTTTATGGATAGATTTTGGGGAGGATTAAACCGTGATATTCAAGAGATACTAATTCATGAAGAGTGTTATCCTATGGACCATTTGTTTCATCTTGCTTGCCAAGCTGAACAGGAAATAAAACGACGTGTTGGCCACGAGGAGAACAAGCGCACGGTGCACATTCCAAGAGTTGATATGATTGTTCCTTCAACTACTAGGCATACTATGACAACCACATCCGTTGTTGTCAGGACTACATCACCTCCACCATGTGACACATCGCCTTCGAGAGTGGCTACATCATCTGAGTTGATCATAAGAGGTAATGACAAAGGTACTGATCTTCCATCTCTACATGAGAATGATGAATGCCTTGTCAATTTGAATGCACCATCTGATGAGCTACCCACTACTTTGATTACACCACCTATTTTAGAGGACTACGTTGATAATTTGACTTTGCCATGTGATCAAACAACTGAAATACCAACAATTTTGAGTGCACCCATTGAATTAACTATTGATGCAAAAGAACCAATGTTTAATCATTTTGATATGACCTTTAATCTTGGTGATGATTCTGTGTTGAATGACTTATTGCATGTTTGCTTATTTAAGCATGTTGTAGCATGTAAATTTGATGCAAGTAAGGTTTATTCACCAATGTTGGGATGGTTTAATGATGAACATTGTCAATATTTTGAAATGAATAAGAGCTTCACTTATATGTGCAAACTGAGTTGCAATATTTTCATGCCTTCTACTTCTTGTGCTAATTTTTTGGCTTTAGATTTTATGAACTATGCAAGTTACTCATCTATTCATGTGTCATATATGCAAAAATCAAGGGAAGTAAAAATGGATGACATATACATATACAACATGTACACCTTGTCTCTTTTGTTAGCCACATTTCAGATTAAGCAACGCCGAGGACGGCTTTATTTTCAAGAAGGAGAGGATGATGAGGACATGACTAC
>NW_021197724.1:0-1872 GCF_002162155.2 Triticum dicoccoides
AAGAGGGTTCAAACACAATGGTGACAAAAAAGGTGAAGGGAAAGGAAGGGTAAGGACAAACATATATGTGAGGCGGGAGTGGTTAATGAAACACGACCATGCCTACGAAGAAAGAAGTGGAAGAAATAATTAATTTGTTGTTGTAGGAATTGAAACAATTGTGCTTCACTATGTTTTCTGTTCACCCATAGCAACACACGGGCATTAAACTAGTAGTTCCTAGTATATGAATGTTTAGTCGGAGCTCGCGGTCCATATTCACACCGCAAACCGGTTCAAACATCAATGGACGTCATGCATGCAACGTGTCAACAAAAACTTGTCTCTCAATTACAAGTTCACACTCTTCATGCTTTCATGATATATAGACCCATAAAAAATGAAACTTTAATATACATGAAACATTGACCTCATGAAACATAAAGGATGTATGTTGTACCCAAAACGTGTACACAGCTTTCACACGGAATTAAGAATTTGAACTTTTTTATCAACAAACTTGCATTGAAAGATACCAGACTTTTAGTGGGCCAAAAAAAGTTTTGCAGTAGTGATGTATATTTCCGATCTTCAAGCACAACATAGATGAGCAACTCTGGATCCATTCAGTAAACTTCCGGTAATACTTTCATCTCAGCACCAGTATTCGACATACTCTTCCTGCAAGCATGAAAATAACCTCAGAAAATCCTTAGAATCATAAGAAACTCTTGATTCTTCTAAACGTGAAACAACTCCATGTTCTTCATATTTTGGAGAACGGGGTGCCCCTGATGATTCATTTGAAACCTTAAGAGCTTCTTCCAGTGAACCGGGAAAGCAAATCGAATGCGGGCACTTGAGATAAAAGTCTTCCAATTTTTTATAAAAAATTGACTCAGGACTGCTCATCTATGTTGTACAGATGAAAAAGGGCAACATATAGCACTACTAGCAATCAAGTTTTCAGCATCCGTCCGTAGGCAAGTCCAACATCACTCTACGAAAATCTATTACAAATCCTTGCTTAGTATAGGTACAGGCAAGTCCAACATCTACACATAAAAAGGTAATTCAAACTCATATAAAAAGTTGACCTCAAGAAATATAAGTATTGAATGATGATAGGATTTCCCGTCCTCTTTGTATGTTTAAGTTAATGATCTTCTCGATCTTGGGTGAAGTAAACCATCCAATATATTCCTCTTTTGGATGGAAGGTCATTACTATTGGTGTGAAGGTAAGTTTGTGGAGGTTTGTAGTGATAGTACTTATCTCCTTCCTTCCTTGATCATTGTAGTTGGGGATTAACGGTGACTGCCTTTGGCTGCATCCATAGGATACCCATAATCACCGTTCTAAAACCAGAGTGGGGAGGAACGGTGGTGGCATAGCTGATACGGCACTACTGCATGTATCCAGGTATCTATACTTAGCTCCACTCACTTGTAGAAACTAGAAAAATATAAATTGGCTTAGGAATCTAAACCTAGAACTATGCATTAAACCACTTGTTAGATACATACTAGAGGGAAATCCGGACTCACTGAGAACCCCTTAGCCCTATTGAGTCCAAGCAAACGTCATTTCTCGCTTGTGCATTTTTATTTTAATCTTGAACTTTATTTTCATAGTTACAATTCTCTCGTAATATTTCGAATCGCCGTTTCCACTTTGCTTTGGACCACAACTAACTCGCAAGCATAATATTATAAACCTCTACACTAGACAAAATTTATTTCTTGTGCTCATTGTGGGATCAATACTCTTACTTTGAGAAGCTACAACTAAAACACTTGCAGGCTATCACATATCAAACTATATTGTGTTTTGAGTTATATCGTGTGTTATTCACAAATACTTCTATTTTGGCACAGTGACCTGCAAAGATAA
>NW_021197725.1:0-1281 GCF_002162155.2 Triticum dicoccoides
GTTGCTTAATCTGAAATGTGGCTAACAAAAGAGACAAGGTGTACATGTTGTATATGTATATGTCATCCATTTTTACTTCCCTTGATTTTTGCATATATGACACATGAATAGATGAGTAACTCGCATAGTTCATAAAATCTAAAGCCAAAAAATTAGCACAAGAAGTAGAAGGCATGAAAATATTGCAACTCAGTTTGCACATATAAGTGAAGCTCTTATTCATTTCAAAAGATTGACAATGTTCATCATTAAACCATCCCAACATTGGTGAATAAACCTTACTTGCATCAAATTTACATGCTACAACATGCTTAAATAAGCAAACATGCAATAAGTCATTCAACACAGAATCATCACCAAGATTAGAGGTCATATCAAAATGATTAAACATTGGTTCTTTTGCATCAATAGTTAATTCAATGGGTGCACTCAAAATTGTTGGTATTTCAGCTGTTTGATCACATGGCAAAGTCAAATTATCAACGTAGTCCTCTAAAATAGGTGGTCTGATCAAAGTAGTGGGTAGCTCATCAGATGGTGCATTCAAATTGACAAGGCATTCATCATTCTCATGTAGAGATGGAAGATCAGTACCTTTGTCATTACCTCTTATGATCAACTCAGATGATGTAGCCACTCTCGGGGGCGATGTGTCACATGGTGGAGGTGATGTAGTCCTGACAACAACGGATGTGGTTATCATAGTATGCCTAGTAGTGATGAGGACATCAATACAATTGTTACACCCACAGCCCCTGCTGCTATACATACTGGACCAATTACTAGAGCTCGTGCACGCCAACTAAATTACCAGGTACTTTCGTTTCTTGGTAATGATTTTAATGTTCATGAGAATATGATGCTGCCTAAATTGGATACATTTGTTTTGCTTACAAATGAAGGGCCTAGCTTGGAGAAGGATGAACATTGGAGCAAGAACAAGCATGGAGATGATGGCATGCGCAAGGAGAACAAGAACGGAGTTACAAGTGATGATTTCAGGACTTTGAAGCCACCATAATGGGTGCATGAAGCCTTGGACGAAATACACAAGATGCCACTTCATAAATTTCGTCCCGAGGCTATTTTAGGTGCTGCGTCACCTTATTATTGGGCCAGGCCCATGTAATTTCGAAATACATAATTATAGGCTATTTTTAGAGTCCGTATGTGTGGGGAAACAAGAGATAGGGTTGATTTCGGACCCCTCCACCAAGGGCCACGAAATTCCCCCCTCTTCCTCCATATATACAGCCCTTAGGGCATCGTTTAGACTTTGGG
>NW_021197726.1:0-1864 GCF_002162155.2 Triticum dicoccoides
ATCCGACATGTTACCCCGGTCTTCGTCCCTTATCCTTGCCCCTCCCAGCTCCACTACAAAGACGATTGTACATTGCTTTGGCCGCTCCCTCTCAACTACGGAGACGAGTTTAACGCGGTTTCCATCCCTCCCTCTCAACCGCACCAGTGCACGCTTGCCGCGCCACAACGCCGACGCTGGACCCGTGAATCGTGAGCACCCAGCTATGACTTACCGCACTCGTGCAAAATAATAAAACACGGTAAATATATTACTTACACGTGCGTTTTGTTTTGCAAGCGGCGCGAAAAAAATTAAAAAAGGAATGCAACACGAGGACTTCCCAGGAGGTCACCCATCCTA
Source organism: Triticum dicoccoides (assembly GCF_002162155.2). NCBI lineage: Eukaryota > Viridiplantae > Streptophyta > Magnoliopsida > Poales > Poaceae > Triticum > Triticum dicoccoides. The sequence continues at coordinate 343 of NW_021197726.1, forward strand.
GTACTACTCTCGCCCAAGCACGCTTAACTTCGGAGTTCTGATGGGATCCGGTGCTTTAGTGCTGGTATGATCGCATACAACATGTTACCCCGGTCTTCGTCCCTTATCCTTTCCCCTCCCAGCTCCACTACAAAGACGATTGTACATTGCTTTGGCCGCTCCCTCTCAACTACGGAGACGAGTTTAACGCGGTTTCCACCCCTCCCTCTCAACCGCACCAGTGCACGCTTGCCGCGCCACAACGCCGACGCTGGACCCGTGAATCGTGAGCATCCAGCTATGACTTACCGCACTCGTGCAAAATAATAAAACACGGTAAATATATTACTTACACGTGCGTTTTGTTTTGCAAGCGGCGCGAAAAAAATTAAAAAGAGAATGCAACATGAGGACTTCCCAGGAGGTCACCCATCCTAGTACTACTCTCGCCCAAGCACGCTTAACTTCGGAGTTTTGATGGGATCCGGTGCTTTAGTGCTGGTATGATCGCATCCGACTTGTTACCCCGGTCTTCGTCCCTTATCCTTGCCCCTCCCAGCTCCACTACAAAGACGATTGTACATTGCTTTGGCCGCTCCCTCTCAACTACGGAGACGAGTTTAACGCGGTTTCCACCCCTCCCTCTCAACCGCACCAGTGCACGCTTGCCGCGCCACAACGCCGACGCTGGACCCGTGAATCGTGAGCACCCAGCTATGACTTACCGCACTCGTGCAAAATAATAAAACACGGTAAATATATTACTTACACGTGCGTTTTGTTTTGCAAGCGGCGCGAAAAAAATTAAAACGGGAATGCAACACGAGAACTTCCCAGGAGGTCACCCATCCTAGTACTACTCTCGCCCAAGCACGCTTAACTTCGGAGTTTTGATGGGATCCGGTGCTTTAGTGCTGGTGTGATGACATCCAACATGTTACCCCGGTCTTCGTCCCTTATCCTTGCCCCTCCCAGCTCCACTACAAAGACGATTGTACATTGCTTTGGCCGCTCCCTCTCAACTACGGAGACGAGTTTAACGCGGTTTCCACCCCTCCCTCTCAACCGCACCAGTGCACGCTTGCCGCGCCACAACGCCAACGCTGGACCCGTGAATCGTGAGCACCCAGCTATGACTTACCGCACTCGTGCAAAATAATAAAACACGGTAAATATATTACTTACACGTGCGTTTTGTTTTGCAAGCGACGCGAAAAAAATTAAAAAGGGAATGCAACACGAGGACTTCCCAGGAGGTCACCCATCCTAGTACTACTCTCGCCCAAGCACGCTTAAATTCGGAGTTCTGATGGGATCCGGTGCTTTAGTGCTGGTATGATCGCATCCGACATGTTACCCCGGTCTTCGTCCCTTATCCTTGCCCCTCCCAGCTCCACTACAAAAACGATTGTACATTGCTTTGGCCGCTCCCTCTCAACTACGGAGACGAGTTTAACGCGGTTTCCACCCCTCCCTCTCAACCGCACCAGTGCACGCTTGCCGCGCCACAACGCCGACGCTGGACCCGTGAATCGTGAGCACC
>NW_021197727.1:0-2701 GCF_002162155.2 Triticum dicoccoides
CGTTTGGGAAAATTTGACCATTCGAATGTCTGCGGAAGTGTCCGGTCAGTTTTTGGTCGTGTCCGTTTTGAGCCCTATTTGTTTGCACGTGCAGTCATGCTTCATTCCTATTATATGTCCAGTAACATGCATTTGATTGATGGAGATGAAAAAAGAGAAAGAAAAGAAAGAATGAAGAAAGAGAAAAGATGATCAGGGTGGGCCAAACCCTAGATGGCGCACTGTCCGAACGCACTTGGACATCCTCATATCCTCCCCATGCATGGTCTCAATATTTGGGTGTGCGAACTACCCGGACATATGGGGACAAGGTGAAGGGTCCAATTATATCATCTTTCCCTTCTCTCTTTTCTCCGGACAATGACCGCACTGTCCGCCCGAACATTTGCAGAGGATTTAAATGAACCATCTGTAGATGCTCTGAGTGACCACTATATATGGGAGTAGATAAGAGTCTAGCCATTTTCTACTTGCTTGGCCAATGGCACCGTCGGCTCCTCTTGTTCGACATCTTGTAAGCTGAGACTTTCTTTTTGAAGAGGAACAAATCTATTAAAAAAGATTCCTCAAACATATAAATCATCTCAAATATAATAAAAATTACATCAAAGTCTATAGACCACCAAACGATAATTGTCGTCGTCAGAACGAGGCGTTAGCGTGTCGTTGTTGCTGCTCCCATGCTGGAGCTGGCCTGATATTGTCGATGATAGTCGAAAAGTCTATTACAAAATCTCGCTTTGTCACCATTGACTCGATCTGAACAACCTGACATCAAATCTCGCTTTTACGTACATGCAGTGTGATTTTCGAGCGGGAAATAGGAAATAATTTCGGGTATAAGTTGACTTGACCTCGATGATACTACCACAGCCAATGCTGTCTTTGGATGCTTGATTTCTTTATTTGGTGGAGAAGCTGTCAATGAAATAAGCGAAACCCGTAATAGTCATGCATGCACGCGTGGGAGCCTCGAAAAGTCAAAATGTAAGGCAAGTCGGCATGAGGTTGATGGAACTGAAAATGAATTATTCTGCTGTCCCGTACACGTCATACTGTCATACCCATAGGACCATAGCTAAGTTATATATATTTATGTCATACAACCTAGTGGCAACTAGCTATGATTGCTTCCTGCGATCCATATTATTTATCACTACCGTTCAAAAAATATATTATTTATTGCTCACTTAGTACAACTTAAAGGGAGTAGCTAAATCCATCACCGTTGACCTCAAACATGTTATACCCATACATGATTGGGGGCTCACGTAATGAGGTATCAATTGTTAATTTGATGTTAGTGCGGGTGGTAGGCCCACCCTAAAATTCGAGTGGGGTGGTTAGTTAGGAGAGGGGGGATTTTCGTAAGCTTACGTAAAAGTTGTTTGTAGGTGTAGCATTTTCAGAGTGCCCCCTTGGTGTTGCAGCCCGTTGGTACCTTGGTGGGGTGCTTGGGCTGTAGCTGTGGGTGGGGCAGTGAGTTGGTGGGTGATGGGGGCAGAAACTATCGGCCCAACTAGCTGCGCCGAATTCGGACTTTGTGCTTTGATCTAGGGTTGCCTTGCTAGGGCCAAGGTCAGAAAGAACGCGCCAGGGGCTCAAAATCCATGTGGTTTTAGAGATGGTCACATCGATGGTATTTCAAACGTAGGCTAGCATGACTCACTGGGCATTGTGGTCTAGGCTAGCATGTGAGACGAGGTGGCTTTGGTGTGATGTTTCCGGCCTTGTGAGTAGAGGGTAACGCTAGTTCATGCTCCGACCGATGACGCCAACTCTTCTTCTAGTGCCATAAGATGCTTAAACTTGTGTGGTCTCACATACTCACTGGCCACTGCCAATATGTACAGAGTTGTTCGTCTATGGACAAAGGTTTTGTTTATTTTGTGTAGCTCACGTCAGCAGGGGCGGAGCCAGGATTTAGACATAGGGGGGGCCAAACGATGATGGTGAAGCCAAAAAAAATTGCATCACAAAACTACCCAATAGTTTTGTTTACAAATATCATTCATATTTCACTTTCCCTAGACAAACAGTTTGTATATGCCGGAAGCAATGTCTAGCTATAGCTAAATAGGTCAATAATGAAGTTGATAGTCAAACTACTCCGAAATCTGACTTGAAATACCGAGCTATAAAAAATATCATAAGGAAATTTAAAATATACAAACAAGAACTATCATTGTATAACAAAACGATTGGCTTTTACCTTGCTTTTATATAGGTTTGAATTAAAAAACATCATTGGTTGTATTGTGAAATTTTGTTTGTGTATTAGGGAAAATACCTAGAGAATAAAATCCAGCCCTTCGTTCCCTCTGTTGTTAGGTCAAATACTCGCCGTTGGCATGCACATGATTTCTAACGATTGTGATGCAACAAAATTTGATGTATAACGATGGAAGATGAGAATTGGGAGAGATTAGCAGATGGTGTGATGTATTAACCTTGGCTAGTTCGTTGGCTGAACATGAAGAATTGGCCAGTGAATCAGCTGCATGCGTCACCATGTGAATCAGATCGATAGGGATTAGGGAGAGCAGAGGCGAGCAGGCGGCAAGGGCACGGCAGTACAGGACGGCGGCGGCGTAGCGCTAATCCGCACGTGCACGCTAATCTAGCTTTCCCAGGACATTAAAACGACTCACCAATGGGCTTTTACATGGGCCTGTTTCCTATTTTTCAGAATTCACGTCCA
>NW_021197728.1:0-19219 GCF_002162155.2 Triticum dicoccoides
GTGCCGCTCAAAATGGTTTAGCCAGAGCCACGGAGCAGTATGTAAAAGACATACGGGTAAGAAAATTTTGGTCAAATATATATATACCAGTAGCCCCCGAGACTTGAAACAGTTAGAGCAACTGATTTAAGGATCATTTAATATGCAGGTTCTTACAGAGAAGAATACCGTACTGTCCCAGGAGCTGGAAAAGCGCAAGGCCCAACTAGAGGCCGCACTAGCCGTAGCAGGGGAGCCCAAAGAGACCCCCTCAGGTAAGATACACTTCGAAAGATTAGTATTGTGCGGTGTGGGTGCAAATCTGACAAATCATATTGCAGATGGCGCCGGACTCGATCCGGAAAAGCAACAACTCTTACGCCGGCTAAATGCCGGTGAGAGTACGTTGACAAAGGTGACGCGAGAGAAGAATGATCTTCAGGTTGCCAACACCAAGCTGGACATCGAACTTAAAGATGTTCGTGGCCAGCTGTCGGACTCCAGGAAGGAGAATTAGCGGCTTCGATGCGGCATATTTAGTAAGTGCTTGAACGAACTTTGAAAAAAGAGTTCGGCGAGGAAGTCGACTAACAGAGTAATGTCTGTAGGTATGCTCATAGGTCGTCCTGCAGAGGAGATGCCCGGTTCTACGGGTGACCTTCTTCCCGAACTCTTGCAACTGCACGAGCGAATTCGGCAGGCGATGCGAGGCGTTGCCCAAGCCTTATGGCCTGCCCACTCCATGCCTGAGGGCCTTAGAGAGCTTGCGGAGAAGCTGAAGGGAGCTCGGCGGCGCTTGCGGTTGTGGAAGATATCGGCCTGCCGACAAGGCGCTAGGGAGGCCTGGGCCATGGTGAAGACCCATTTTACGAAGTCTGACCCAAACCACATGGCCGAGGTCGGACCAGTGGGGCCTGACGGGAAGGAGATCCCTGTAAGCTTAGTATACGGCCAAGTAGAGTTGGCCGCGAAGTATTCCCAGCAGGACTGTAAATTAGACAGCCTGTAAGATGGTATAGAAGAGGAATACAATCAGTCAAAATGACTATGTAATTTTGAATTGACATGTGTAATGCCTTCTAGCCAGATTGTAGATAGTTTGTCGTTGCCGACCTTTTCGCTTCAACCTCGGGACCTGACGGTCCGGAGTGTGTCCGAATACCATAGAGGTTATATAAGAACCGGGATATGCGTGGAGACCAGGCGTAGGGGTCATTAGTGCTTTATCAGACAAGTGCCCAACTAGTTATGTTATATTACATGGTTAGTAAGAAACATCTTCCAGAGAGAATAGTTCCGTTAGGGGTTCCTTTCGCTGGGAGGCATGCCCTAAAGTGCATGTCCGGACTGTGTGAAAAGACACAAAAAAAGCATCTGGGGGCGCATAAAATGAGTAAAAAGATCATCTTTTATTTCGCCGACCGAATATTCCCTTAAGAACGCTAGCTTTCGGCTTCACCCAGTCTGAGGTACACATCCGGCTGACCCGGCAGTAACAATCGCAGAGGTGCTCCCTTTACCGCCTAGCCGAACAATTGGGAACGTAGGGGTAAGCACAGGAGCCAGGCAACCCAGCTTAGCCAAAACTTAAGTCATATCGATGCATATAATGGTGAAGAAAAAGGTACATGCGGAAGTTTGATGCATGTGTTGGGCGTGAAGCCCATATAAATAAGCTTCTGTTAAAGAAGCCCCCAGGTTTAATGAGCGCAAGTGGCACGTCACTAGATGAGCCTTTAAGGGCTATAAAAGAAAATAGGGGAAGGAGAGAAATGTAAGATAGAAAAATGCAAAATATGGACAGAGGAAGGAGACGAACACAGAGTCCGGCGCTAGGCATAGAATCTTCGGAGACGGGTGGCGTTCCACGGGTTCGGCTCGAGTCAGTTATCCGACGCATCTCGTAGGCGGTATGCCCCACCAGTCAGGACTTGGTCGATTATGAATGGACCTTCCCACTTGGGCTTGAGTTTGTCCTTTTTCTTATCCGGCAGGCGTAGAACTAGTTCGCCAACATTGTAATTTTGGCCCGTACTTCTCTGCTTTGATATCTTCGGGCCTGCTGTTGATAAAATGCGGAACGGGCTTTTGCCACATCACACTCCTCCTCCAAGGCGTCCAAGTTGTCCTGCCGATCGAGCTCGGCTTCTCTTTCTTCGTACATGCGCACTCTAGGTGAGTCATGAATTATGTCGCAGGGCAGAGCTGCCTCTACGCCGTACACCATAAAAAATGGTGTGTATCCGGTGGTGCGATTTGGCATGGTCCGCAGCCCCCATAGCACGGAGTCGAGCTCCTCTACCCAGTGCATGTTAGATTCCTTGAGGGACCGCACCAGTCTGGGTTTAATGCCGCTCATGATAAGACCATTTGCACGTTCGACCTGGCCGTTGGTTTGTGGGTGATAGACGAAAGCATAATCGAGCTTGATGCCCATGTTTTTGCACCAGAGTTTTACCTCGTCGGCGGTAAAGTTTGTACCGTTATCGGTTATGATGCTGTGGGGATGCCATAACGGTGTACAACCCTGGATATGAAGTCTATCACAGGTCCGGATTCGGCCGTTTTAACAGGCCTGGCTTCTATCCATTTGGTGAACTTATCCACCATGACCAGTAAGTATTTTTTCCTATGGGTCCCACCTTTAAGGGGTCCGACCATGTCAAGCCCCCAGATCGCAAAAGGCCAGGTGATGGGTATAGTTTGGAGTGCGGTGGGTGGCATATGGCTTTGGTTGGCAAAAAGTTGGCAACCAACACATCGTTGGACTAGGTCCTGAGCGTCTGCCCGGGCCGTCGGCCAATAAAAGCCTGTACGGAAAGCCTTGCTAACAAGGGACCGAGCAGCGGCGTGGTGACCACCGAGTCCGGCATGAATTTCAGCCAGAAGGTTCCGCCCTTCCTCTTCGGAGATGCACCTTTGAAGGACTCCGGTAGTGCTTTTCTTATAAAGCTCTCCCTCATGGACTCTATAGGCTTTAGATCGCCGCACTATGCAGCGGGCCTCATTTTGGTCCTCTGGGAGTTCCTGCCTAGTAAGGTAGGCTAGGAATGGTTCTGTCCACGGGGCGATAACCGCCATTATTACGTGGGCTGAAGGTGTAATTTCATTGGCAGAGCATCCAATTATGTCAGATTGTTCGGCGTCGAGTGGTGCGGCTGGGTCCGGGCTGTTATTTGCGGGTTCCCCCTCCCATGCTACAGATGGCTTGAACAATCTTTCCAAAAAGATGTTGGGGGGGACTGCATCGCGTTTTGCTCCGATGCATGCCAGGACGTCCGCTGCTTGATTGTTTTCTCGGGCTACATGGTGAAACTCCAGCCCTTCGAACCGAGCTGACATTTTTAGGACGGCATTGCGGTAAGCTGCCATTTTTGGGTCCTTGTCGTCAAAGTCTCCATTTATTTGGGATATCACGAGGTTTGAATCCCCGCGTACCTCTAGGCGCTGGATACCCATGGATACTGCTATCCGGAGATCATGTAGGAGGGCCTCATATTCGGCTGCATTTTTGGAATCCGTGTACATGATCTGGAGCACATATTTGACTGTGTCTCCTGTGGGGGACGTCAGGACGACGCCAACCCCCAGTCCGGCCAACATTTTAGAGCCGTCGAAATGCATAATCTAGTCTGAATATGTGTCGTACTCTTTAAGGAGCTCGGCCTCCGTCCATTCTGCGACGAAGTCGACCAAAACTTGCGATTTAATAGCTCGCCATGGCTTATAGGTTATATCGAACGGGAGAAGCTCGATGGCCCATTTTGCAATCCGGCCTGTTGCATCACGGTTGTTGATAATATCGATGAGTGGTACTTCCGAGGCTACTGTTATGGAACACTCTTGAAAGTAGTGTCGTAGCTTCCGAGATGCCATGAATACCGCGTATGCAATCTTTTGATAACGCGGGTACCGTGATTTGCATGGAGTGAGGACAGTGGACACGTAGTAGACCGGCCTTTGAAGGGGGAATTTGTGTCCATCCGTTTCCCGCTTGACAACGAGCACTGCGCTGACAACTTGATGTGTGGCTGCAATGTACAATAACATTGGTTCGCCGGTGTTCGGCGCGGCCAGGACTGGGTTTGTTGCCAATATGGCTTTTATTTCATCAAGTACGGCAGTGGCGGCATCCGTCCACTCGAAGTGTTTGGTGCGCCGAAGGAGGCGATAGAGGGGTAGTGCCTTTTCTCCCAAGCGGGAGATGAAGCGGCTTAAAGCCGCCACGCATCCGGTTAATTTTTGTATCTGTTTGAGGTCCTTTGGGATATCCAATTGTGACAAAGCTCGGATCTTGGCTGGATTTGCTTCAATTCCTCTACCGGATACAATGAAGCCCAAGAGCTTTCCGGCTGGAACGCCGAAGACGCATTTTTCCGGGTTGAGCTTGATGTCATATTTTCGGAGGTTATCGAATGTAAGACTTAAGTCGTCTACTAGAGATTCGACATGTCTTGATTTGACGACCACATCATCCACATACGCCTCCACTGTTTTGCCGATCTGGTTTGCCAGACATGTCTGGATCATGCGCTGATATGTTGCGCCGGCATTTTTCAGCCCGAAGGGCATTGTGTTGAAGCAGAATGGGCCGTATGGTGTCATGAATGCTGTTGCGGCTTGGTCTGATTCTGCCATCTTGATTTGATGGTAACCGGAGTATGCGTCGAGGAAACAACAACGAATCATGTCCTGTGGTGGCATCGATAATTTGATCGATACGGGGGAGGGGGGAGGGATCCTTTGGGCAAGCCTTGTTAAGGTCTTTAAAATCGACACAGGTGTCAGGATTTGTCCTTCTTTGGTAACATCACCAGGTTTGCTAGCCAGTCCGAATGTTTTATGTCTCTAATGAATCCGGCCTCCAATAGCTTGGCTAGCTCCTCTCCCATAGCCTGTCTCTTGGGTTCGGAAAAACGCCAAAGATCTTGTTTGACAGGTTTGAATCCTTTTAGGATATTTAAGCTGTGTTTGGCCAGCCTGCGTGGGATCCCTGGCATGTCTGAAGGGTGCCAGGCAAAAATGTCCCAGTTCTCTCATAGGAACTCTCGCAGTGCGGCGTCTACATCAGGGTTCAGTCGTGCCCCGATGGAAGCTGTTTTATTGGGGTCCGTTGGATGGACCTAGAATTTGACTATTTCATCAGCTGGCTTGAAGGATGTGGATTTAGATCTCTTGTCGAGTATCACATCATCCCTGTTAACCATGGAGCGCAGTGCAGTCAGTTCCTCGGCCGCTAAGGCTTCGGATAGTGCCTTAAGGGCTAATGCGGCCGTCTTGTTTTCAGCGTGGAGCGCTATGTCCGGATCACTAGCTAGAGTGATAATTCCATTCGGCCCAGGCATCTTAAGCTTCATGTACCCATAATGGGGTATTGCTTGGAAGATTGTGAATGCTTCCCGCCCTAGTAAAGCGTGATATCCGCTTTTGAACGGGGCCACCTGAAACGTGACTTCTTCGGACCTGTAATTATCCGGCATGCCGAACACCACATCTAGTGTGATTTTTCCTGTGCAGCGCGCTTCCCAACTGGGGATTATTCCTCTAAAGGTTGTGCTGCTTTGCTCGATGCGGTTCTAGTCTATTTCCATTTTTTGAAGGGTTTCCTCATAAATTAGGTTCAGTCCGCTGCCTCCATCCATGAGCACCTTGGTGAGACGAAAGCCATCCACTATGGGACTGAGGACCAATGCGGCTGGTGCTCAGGCTATTCGGAATCTAGGTTCATCACTTGCGTTGAAGGTAATAGCAGTGTCACTCCATGGATTTATTGTTGCAACTTGATAGACTTCGGCGAGGCTGCGGAGTGTTCTTGTCGCATATTGTTTGATGCGAAAGTCTCGAAGACTGTGAGAACGGTACTGGTGTCCTCAGGCTGGCTTTCTGCGGCCTCCAGAATTAAGAGGTCCTCGCCAATTTTGGCCACCTACCGGAGTATCCAACATGCTCTAAGGCTGTGAGTTGGTGTGGCGTCCTCTGTACTGTGAATTCTGTAGGGTCCATCAAGCCACCTTTCCAGTACGGTTCCATGCCCTGTAGAGGGTTTTGGCTTTTTGATGTTTATCCCGGGTGTCCTATGATGATACACCCTCTTAGTTTGGACGGGATTACTATTCAAGGCCGGATTATCCCAAAATTTTATTTCGGTTTTCCAGGCGCTTTCCATTGCACAGTATTTTTGTACTATGGACGCCAAGTCAGCGAAGCGTGTAATATCACGACGACTTACGGCGTTAAGGATTCCCTCGTCCATGCAATTACTGCAGAAAATTGAGATTGCGTCTCCCTCGCAGCAATCCTTTATCCTGTTCATAACCAGGAGGAATCTGGCCCAGTAATGATGTACTGTTTCCTCGGGCCTCTGCCTGATTTGGGAGAGCTCGCTTATGTTCGGGTGGGCGGGTGTCGTTGAATCTGAAAACTCACCCAATCCAAGATTCGGAGGCTGAAGAGTTTCCGAACTCTGAAGTTCGGATTCTTGGATGTTGTCCAATGAATCTAGCCCGTTGCCTGATCCTAAGCTCAGGTCTTGAGTTACATCCTCCCCTCCGCGGGTATCTGGCTTGGAGGGGTCGGGAATTCGGACGTAGCTAGTCCTTCAAATAGATGAAGGGTCGCCGCACTGCGCCTCTACCACGGCAACGTGGTGGGTGACTTGGGGAGAGTTAATTTCTCTTAGACCGGGTTTAAGCCCAACCTGGTCGTAATCCGTAGCGACCCCCAGGGCGGTGATGCGATCCAAGAGCTCGTTTACGGAAGAGAGCTCCATTGGATCTAGCTGCTCGACGAGCTCCGAGCTGACGTGTAGGTTGCTTTTGATGACCCGAGAGGTCACCGTCGGCGCAACAGCCGAACAGGCGGTCATGAGGAAACCACCTAGCCGGAGAGTTTCGCCGACAGCCAAGGCTCCCTTAGCAACGGCGCCGTCTTTAAAGACGGGAGGAGGCATCCTTCCTGATTGCAACGGCACAGAGGAACTCTCAATGAAAGCACCAATGTCGGTGTCAAAACCGGCGGATCTCGGGTAGAGGGTCCCGAACTGTGCGTCAAGGCCGGATGGTAAAAGGAGACAAGGGACACGATGTTTTTACCCAGGATCGGGCCCTCTCGATGGAGGTAATACCCTACTCCTGCTTGATTAATATTGATGATATGGGTAGTACAAGAGTAGATCTACCACGAGATCAAGGAGGCTAAACCCTAGAAGCTAGCCTATGGTATGATTGTTGTATATGGTGTTGATGTCCTACGGACTACAACCCTCCGTTTTATATAGACACCGGATAGGGTTAGGGTTACACAGAGTCGGTTACAATGGCAGGAGATCTTGAATATCCGCATCGCCAAGCTTGCCTTCCACGCCAAGGAAAGTCCCATCCGGACACGGGACGAAGTCTTCAATCTTGTATCTTCATAGTCCAGGAGTCCGGCTGAAGGTATAGTCCGGCTACCCAAACACCCCCTAATCCAGGACTCCCTCACCATGGTTGAACTTAAGCATAATGCACAAACCTCAAAACACAAGCACTTCTCCTTTGTTCTAGAATCTTCTGTATCATAATTGATCATTTTTTCTAAATGAATTGCCATTATTTGTTTTTTACTTTATGATTTACTCCCTCCGTTCCAAAATAGATGACCCAACTTTGCACTAACTTTGTACAAAGTTAGTGCAAAGTTGGGTCATCTATTTTGGAACGGAGGGAGTACAATGCACAACCCCATGAATCTTAACATTTTTATAAAACTTATTGATTTTGAATGAGATGAACTATAAGAACTAAGCGAACATCTACATCATGCATATATGACTCAAAGCTTTACATCCTATAGTGTGTATTTATTCATAATTTGGTTTCGAAATCTCATGCGTTCAATACATGTGTACCTTACTAGTTTTGAGTAGAGTAGCAAATTTCACGCGGCCCCCGGGTATATCAAAATGCAGGGCCCATGCATCATTGCCTTTCGGTCGAACCTACGTCCACAATATTTTGTACGTACTATATCTCCACTGGTCCCCGAACCCAAAATGTTGCCTCGTTCCTGTAAAACCAAGCGGCCCACACATATTTAAGGCATCGGCTCGAACCCGTTTACTACGACGTGGCCCCGCACGCCGTAGTACTCCTACAAACCCTACTGGCGCACTCATCATCGGTTTTCTTCAAGAGGACGAGGGAGAAGCCGATTTGTAGTGGAGGCGCTTTCAAAAAAAGGATCTATAGTGGAGATCCCTACCCTAGGGTGCCCTAGGTAGCTGCCGCACACATCATTGTTTTCTCTTTTCTTTATGCTCTTGCGCCCTAGAGTGAAATGATGGTTGCTTCGTCCATCCAGCTTAATGCAGGAAAGGTGGGGCTTTGTGATTTGACCCCTCGTCCCTCATTTTCTACTACTGCAGTGCTACGACCGGGGTGCCTCCAATTCCAACCGCTGCTTCGAACTGTAATTTGGTGCATCGCACGTGGAACAAGACGGTGGATGAGCCACATGTCGGCCAAAGGGGTCCTGTTAAGTGTGTCGCCATTTCATGTGCGGACTGACCCTGCTTGAGTTGCTACGCCAACACGACAGGAGCAGCCTACCACTTGGTTTTGCTCCTTGGTGAATCCCGACTATATTGATCTAAAAAGATACGTGCTGAACTACCCTCTCCATCTCGGTTTTTTATTTTTAGGCGTCTCGGTTTATAGGACCTGCACGTAGTTCTAGGTCATCCATTTGACTAACTAAATATGAGTTACTATGTCACAAAAAGTATATCATTGGATTCTTAAGCGGATGTAGTTGTATTTAAAAGTCGAGGGCGGGGCTTTTCCTGCGCAGTAGGCGGCGGGGTAGTTCCGCCTAGTCGGTTTGACAGAGACGGGAGAAGACGAGGGAGTAGGCTGCTGCAAACGTAGGGCTGTGTGATTTGACAGCGAGTTACTGCTGGACAGGTGAGGCCCCGTGATTTGACTTGCCATTATCATTTTAACTGCGGCGCTACGACTATTGTGAGTCTCCCAGATTCCTGACCACCTCCATACAGGTGCCTCTCCCAATGCTCCACCATGTAGTAGAGGCTGGCTCTTGCATGAGAGCCCACTTCTCCACTTTTTCCTTGCCTCTCTTTCCTCCACATATGCAAAAATGCCATGTAAAGCGCACTATTGTACTTACTTTTACTTGCTCCTACATGTACTTAAGCTTGCCACATAAGCATAAATTCTGATGTGGCAAGTTAATCAGGAAGAGAGAGACTAGTTTGGTGACCCAAGGAAGAAACGGTGCTAAGCCTGTGTACCTAGGTGAAAAGACAATTTTGAGTCTATAGCTAATTAAATGAAGCAAACTTAGAAACACCATTTCATTGGAAGAGGTCACTCCTTGGCAAATGCAATAAATACACGCGCTTAGCACCGTTTCTTCCTTGAGTACGAAGAAAGAGATAGAGAGGAGAAAAAAAATACACCTGGGAGAACAGAGAATTCTCTGCGAAAAATTATTATGGCTTCTACTTCAGGGACATGAGGGCCCACAAATCGTACCAGTGGCTATGGAAATCAAAAGTCACAACCAAAATCAAAGTTTTTGGCTGGCTGGTACTCTCGGACAGATTAAACACAAGAAACATGCTGAAACGAAGGCACTACAACATTGGTACTAACCTTAACTACCTTCTCTGTGGACAAAAAGAAGAAGACATTGATCATATGATCCTCACATGCCCATTCAGTAGAAGCTGCTGGGCCACTTTTGGTTTGGACCCGGGACCACAAGCCAATAGATTATCATGGGTGGAACAAGCAAAAATTAGCTGGAATAGACCTCTTTTCATGGAAATTATACTACAAGCTTCATGGAGCATATGGAAAGAGAGGAATAACAAACTGTTCAGAAATATCCAACCTACATACAAGTCCTGGCTGAACAGATTCAAGGAAGATTTTGGCCTTTTACAGTATAGGGTTAAAGAAAATAAGAAAAAATTTATCTTCTTACTTCTAGACTCATTGCCATCAGATTAGCACACCCCCTCTTACTCTTTACCCCATCACCACAAAGTGGGATGGGTGCCATGTACATGATGTAACACACTATGTAAATGTGCTGTGATAATTAAAAAAATACAGTTATAGCCAACCTTGTTGTAGTATGAGTGACTAAGTGATGACTATGTATGACATGCCAACATCATATAGCCTAACGCACCGTGTTAAATCTCCAAGGGCACAACCGCGCGAGCGACGCGACGGTCGTGGTAGGCGCGACCATGATACGGGCTGCTGGAAGCCCTTGGATCTGAGATCAAATGGTCGCATGCTAAGTTGCTGAAAATTTGCAGAATAACCCTCCAAGATAGGATATTCACCCATAGGTCTAGAATCACACCATGCAACCGTTCGATCTCAGATCCAAGGGCTCTCGGAAGCCCGTATCATGGGAGAATGGAAAGCCACTACCCTGCCGTTCGCACGCTGGCAGTTCGCTCCTACTCGTCCCCGCATGTCCTTCAATACTACGGCGGTTCGCTCCTAGTCGTCCCGTCCATTCACATTACGGCAGTTCCACTAATCCTAACCCTCCTCCCAAATCCATGGCGTCCCAAATCTCCACGATCGGCGATGAGTACAAGGTTAGAACCATCACCGGCGATGAGTTCAACGTCATCTACACCCGTTCTTCCATGATGGTGAAAGGATGCCTTTCTCGCTTCAGACGCATGTTTGAAAACTCAGATGATGAGTGTGTCGCTGGGCTAGATGTTGAGTACACCACAGTCCTGGACCAGAGAAGGATCTAAAGGATGAAGAGAGAAAGAAGCCCGCTGTGATCCAGGTTTGCGTAGATAACGTTTTCTTGGTCTACCACATATGCCATGCCAACGTTGAGTGCCAGGATTTTAAGAACTTCCTCAAGGACAAAACAGTGAAATTTGTTACTGTAGACTTTAAGAACGACAGGGATGTCCTGCGTCGGATAGGTCTCGTTGTAGGTAACCCCTTTGACCTCCAGAAGAATCGGCTGGTGTCCTCTCGTCAGCCTTCAATGTTGACCCTGGCAGGAGCCATGGTTCATCCTTCGTACGGTAAACTAGAGAAACCTCCATACACGTTTCATCGTCATGCATGGTAGCGGAATGTACTAGATATAGAACACATCCACTACGCTGCAATGGATGGCTACCTTTGCTTCAATATCTACAAGGGTTGGATGAAGAGCAATAGCCAAGTGTGCGGTTCAAGCAAATAAGTATCGGCCAAGAGGAAGAGGGACAAGATCAAAGTCGAGGACGTGGACGAGGACTCCGAGTAAGGTTGCAGTGTCGTTGCTCATGGTGGTTCTAATGCAGTGTCTACCAGAATAGTTGCAAAGTTTAATTTCAGGTGTGCTTAATTTAATTTGAGGGGTGTGTTGTGCTGAGCCCCTAGCAGAACTATGTTATGTTTCTTCTCGTTACTTTAACTCTTCAGTACGTACATACTACTATTTCTTACATTTCATCTTTTAGTTGGTATAGTACTACCACTCGTTTCTTCACATTATATACGTACAATATATATGGCCAACATCATATAGCCAGCAGTTTAGTTGTCAAAGAATTTCCGGGTGCTTAGTTTTGTCAAAGAATTCCAGGATGCTTAGAGGGTGCTTGGATCCAAGGGACTTATTTTAGTCTGACTAAAAATAGTCTCTTTAAGAGGCTAAAGTTCCAAGCACCCCTGACTAAAGAGGGGCTAAAACTAGTCTTGAGACTAAAAATTTTTAGTCAGGGGTACCCCTACTAAAATGTGGATTAGTCCTCTCTCTACTCATTTAACTCCTCTCCTTTAACATAGGCGAGTTCTGGATTGGAGGGTTTGGAGGATAATAAATGCTCATTAACTTGATTTTAGCCTTTTTAGTATTTGGATCCAAGCATGGGTGAGGCTAGCATGTTTTAGTCCCACTACTTTTAGTCATGGGACTAAAACGTATCCAAGCACCCTCTTAGTTTTATTTGAGGGGTGGGTTGTGCTGGACACCATTATTGTGACTAGCCTTTTTAATAGTACTATATGCATAATTTGGCGACGAGCGCTCTCTATATGTACCACCTTTTTCTAATTTCAAGTTTTGCTCCATGGCGCAATCCATCGATAGTACTGCTGTACAAAAGTATACATTTTTTAAAAGGCTAGAGTATTCATCACATATATAGCCAGTTAAATTCTCAACCTAGAACGATGTGCATGCCATGTAGTAAACCGATACGGAGGAAGTATAGTAAAAATGAGGTGATTTTACTGAGCGATCGGCGGGGGAGCATGGCCTGTCATGCGGTCCCATGTGTCATGATGTACCAAGGTGATCCGCGTGTCCCTCTTGAGGCAGAAGCAATACTAGTACGTGGTTTGTGATGATGGTGAACCGAAGTGTGAAATAATGGTTGCTTCGTCTGTCTGTGAAATAATGGTTGCTTCGTTTTTCCGTTTGATAAGTCTCAATTCTACTATACTAGTAGTAGTACCATTACATGTTGGATTTTGAGGTGCGTTAGATCACCCGACGCAAGCAGTGTCAAGAGGAAACTAACCAATGCATGTACAAGTTCATGGAAATTTAGTGGTCATTCATGCATTCGTTCGAATTAATGCCTCGGTAAACATAACTTCTTGAGAAAAACGAGCGTACTAATTACTTGTGCAAAATACGAAATTAATTCGTCCACTCACCGTCTACCTTGGTTGGAGAGATTTTGAAATTGAGCCATAAACTAGAAAGGAGGGAGTAGTAACTTTTGTCTCGATTACTATTTGTGGCCTTGTATAGATGCAAAATATATTTTTTATAGTGGCCTTGTATAAGTAAATGGAGGGAGTACTAACCAAAGTACGTAGTAGGGACGAGCAGTAAACGGAGGGAGTAGTAAAATTTTCTCCTCATGCTGCGAGCCACCGCGCTCGTGGGCGAGGGAGCGGGCGTAAGGCGTACTAGTAAGCAAGCTTCACCTCATCCTGCGAGCCACCGCGCTCGTGGGCGGGGGAGACGGCGTACTAAGCAAGCTTCTCCTCGTTCTGCAAGTTGATGGGACACATCAAAAGTACTCCACTGTATAGAGCCTTGCATCTAAGGTAGGCCCACATGGTTTGCCTCTTTTTTTAATTTAACATAACGCGTCAAGTCGCGATTTGTTTGTTCACCTGTGGTAGACGATCCTCCCTCCACCAAGTGGACAACCAGTACACGTGCCAAATTACCACGTGGGCTGCCTTTTTCGTACAGAAATGAGCTCCACCGTGTACTCGCGCGGGTGTGGTTGGGAAAGAGACGGGAGTACGTGCGCCGTGCGTGCACCTCTTCTCTTCGTGCACGTCCCCCACCTACGTGGGTGTGTGTGAGAGAGATACAAACCTAGACATAATGCGCCGTCCATCCCCATGCCTCCGTCCAGTCCGACCACCAGTCACCACCACGCCCCACTCCTCCTCACCTTATCTCTCATCTTTCTCCCTCCATTTTTATATACAAGTATAACGTCCCAAAATTCTAAATTTTGGAATGTTATAATAAATAGATAAATTTGATTGATTGTCTGAAAGTGAGTGAATTCGAAACTTTTTGAAAGTTAAATGAGAGGGAATAAAAGGACTTTCCCAAACTTTCATATTTTCTTTCTGATTTCCATGAATTCAAATTCTTTTCAAATACAAAACCCTTGAGCGAAGATGATATGACTTCTTCCATTTAAATTAAATGAAAGGGTATTTGAAAATAATTGAATTTTATTTGGAAATATTTCAATTCATAAACTTCATGCAGCTCAATGATTTTCATGAGAGAAGATAAAATGACTTCTACAAATTATATGAAATATGAGTTTGGAGTTTCAAAGGATCAAATTCAAAGTCTTTTTGGAATTATATTTCAATTTGGAGTTATTTGGATTTTATTCAAATCATTTTTCTCCAAAAATACAATACATGGAAAATAGGGTAACATGATTCCCTACAACAGAAAATTGGAGAGAAATAAATTTGATTTCATTTTAGTATTTTTAAAATGATATTTGTTGGATCTTATTAGAGCAGGAGCATGTTGGAATTATTAGAATTAGTGTGTATTTTATTTAATGCTAGAAAAATGTTCATGTCGTAGAAAATCTTTTTCTGAAAATTTTGATATGTAATATGCCTATATAAAGTTTTTATTTTATTTTTGCTATTCGTTTTCCCTTCTATTTCTATTTAAAAAAACTGTACGTGCGGCCCATATTTATTTATCGCCTACATGCGCAGTATAGTAGCTTCTGGCGACCCATTGTTTTTTTCTCTTAAATGGGCCAGGCCCAGCCAACCTTTTCATTTTTTGGCTGAATTTTGTTTAAAAAAAACTGCAGCGCAGCGTGCGCGCGGCCGGTCGAAGGCCTTTAGGCCCATCCGCCTCTTTTCTTCTCTGTTTCGTATATTTTCGTCTACGTTTAGTCCCACATTGCCTTGCCTTTGACCCATAAGCCTCTTTTCCACCAATAAATATAGACCCATAAAACCTCCAAAAATCATTCAATTCGAGTTAAATCAATATTTTGGTTTGACTAGATTCATTTAAGAAAAATATTTTTCTCCGGCGTGACGTGTGGAAATTGTCTCTTCTCACCAAAGTCGTCTTTTCTCTGCCTTATAAAGTTATCTTTTTTTGTTTTCTTCTTCTTATACTTTCGTAGTTTATTATTTTTTTAGACTAATACAATAAAATAATTAGATTATCAATTAGTCTACGTATTTATACATTAGACCCTAGCCCATATCTATTTTTTTTCCGTAAAACAGCTTGGCCCTAATTTTTCAAATAGCCATAAATTTTTACTCGTTTGTCCAAATCCAACGAAACCAACGCCCACTTCTTCGTTATGATCCCCTCTGTCCAGTAATCCAACCCAAACATGTTTTTGAAATTTTCAAATTTCAAAATTTGTTTAGATTCATATTCAAACTTCTTTTGAACATAACTTGAGTTTCGTAACTCCGATTTAGTTGATTCTTTTTGCAAATCGAAGCTCTTGACCTAAACTTTCTGATAAGGCCAAATTCACTTAATTTTGGTACTGTTAGAGATTGTTTTATGTTGCAAGAGTTATTTGCTTGGTTTTGACGTTTTCCGAATTGTCTTCTTCGTTATTCCCGATCTTTTGAGTGATTGCCTATGTGTGGTTACTATTGCTTGCTTACGATAGATTGACCGGAGTGTGACGAGTAGAACTATCAAGAGTTATGAGTGCGAATCATCTTCATCAACATTGTAGGCAAGTTCACACTTCGATCATACCCTTTATCACCCAGTTTTTATGCATTAGTTCCAATCCCCAAACATTGCATGGTTAGGATGTCATTAACATGTGGGTTGGGAAGTAGATGATAAGGTAGAACCTATTGCCATTTTATTATCGAACCCTGGGAGTTACTTATACGTTATGCTTAGATCTCTATGCTATGCATGTAGACGTGGATTGGTTTGAGAGAATTCATGAAAGGTGTGAGAGATTATTGTTAACTAAGGTTTAACTTAAGGTGGCTACTTTAATACACATCTGGGTGGATTGGTTGGGGCACCCTGGGGATATACCAGTGGACTTGCCCAGACACCTGAGGATATACCAGTGTTGTCCTATGAGATCCCGGGGTTACCGTGTGATCATCCAATGGTTCGCCACCCATGCTCAAAGGGATCATAAGATTATTCATGCTAGAAACTTCCGTGTGCAGCCACAAGCTATTATGGGCTCTAGCATAGTTGAGTAAGTTACGTGAAGCTCTTGAAGAGGTGGATCAGCAGGTAGTGGGTTTTGTAGGTTTGGTATGGTCTACCCGGAGTAGAGAGTTAATGTTTCTGAAAGACTGTGTCTCGGTCATCCGTTTCTCAAACCTCATGTAGTGCGAGAAATCCAACGAAGGCGATCGAGTCTTGTGGGGAAAAGTGCGCAAACCTCTGCACAGTGTACAATCTAATCATGGTTAGCCGTGTCCCCGGTTATGGACAATCTTGAGTCTCTGGTACTTGGATTATCATATTGATCTCATCGTGTTACTTCAATAATTTGTTGGGTTAATGATTATTATTTTGGTATTGAGTTGGAGGAACCTTCTCAATATTTTCAACCAACTTTGTAGTTAAATAAAATGTATTCCTTTGCAGTAGGGAAAAATTGGCTTTTCGCAAAAACTATAACCATAGAGCTTTTCCACCAGCCATATATGCATGTAGTGATAGCTATTATTCATCATTATCCTCTGGTGTGAATTTGCGAGTACATTCAATGTACTGACCCTTTGTGGCTGCAACGTGTCATGTTGAAGGACTTCTTACGACGAGTAAGTGATACATTAGGGTTACGATTTCTACACTCAACTTTGCCGTTGGTGTTGATGGGAATCCACAACCTTGTTGTTACTTCCGCTATTTTGGATTGAGGTAATAGTATTTTACGTTACTTATACATGTGATTTACCTCTCTTATAAATCCTCGAGTACTGTGTGTGTCAGCATACCGATCCAGGGATGACACTTAAGCACAGAGACTTGATCCATTCGGGTCGGGTCGCTACAAGATGGTATCAGAGCACATGTTGACTGTAGGACGTGACCCTAGAAACTGGCAAGCCCATAGCAAAAAAAATTCTCTACAACTTTCCCTTTTAAAAAGATCTTTTACCTCTCTTCTCTTTTGAGCTTATTCAAATATCCCCTTTAGTGATACTATACCCCTTTCCCCTTTTGACCACACGAAGATTCGACTGATGAGACCACTTCAAGAAGTACAAGATATCGGACAACTAAGACCACTTCGGAATGAAGAGGATTTTTCCGAGCAATATAATGATGGAAACTGCAACGGTTGAAGACTCCAAAGACTAGGAGAATTTGAAGGCCCCGTACAATTTCTAGATTTGTATGACCTAGGAAGGCACCCCTTATGGAACTTGGCAGACTATGGAAGCTGTCAATACCCGAGATCAAGGTGTATTGGAGAAAGACCGGAACATGGAGAGTTGAGAACTCAAAGTTTTGTCAAGAAACCCTAAGGCAGGAGATATCAATTATGGAAGATAGCTCATGGCAATGACAAGGGCAGAAACATGGCTATCCCTGATGATATCGCCCGTTGATGCTATTGTCACCGTGCTGAGTTAAGGATGCATTTCTTCAGAATGGATTGGATGGGAGAAGGCTGATGGAGCACCTATCAGCAAAAGATGAAGTTTTAACCTTAGCCGGTGTATCACCAGGATCTGGAGTAATACATCAAGAAGTTTAAGATGGACTTGTAGGAAGTCATATTTGACAAGGAGGCTATTCGTGAAGAACTCAGGAACCAAAAGCTGAAAGTAGCCAAGTTGGAGGAGCTACAACCTCGAGATACCGGAGATTTGCCAGGAACTGAAGGACAGTAGGACCATGGTTCATATCAAGGGTGTTGAAACCCGGAAGTTTGGAACGCAACTCCAAAAATATTAAAGGACGTCATGATAGACTTCGTGTCAACAGAGATGACCTGGCAAAAGAACTTGAGAAGGACAAGCACGATCGAAAGAAGCCATTGGAGGCATGAACAAGGCTTGAAGAGTTTGGAGACGTTGAAGATTTATTGACCTTTAGAAGACCAAACCCCTGTTATATAGCTACGTTAGATGCGACATTTGTGAGCTGTCATTTGTTTGATGTTTTTCCGACAGCCACAGATAAAATCTGTCTTTTCAAAACCATTGTTTGTTTTGTGCAACCCTCTCCCTCTCTCTCATCTCACCCCAAAACCCTTGGACCCAATAGAGGATGAATGGAGATGATCTTGTATTTTCTAGACCGATGAGTCAATTGGAGACAGACCAATGTATTCAGAACATGGAGGATCACATGGGGAATAACCCTATAGTTGGAAATGTTATGACCCAGCATGCTCTTTAGTGCTTTGAAAGAGGTGCTGCTACTTGGTGGAGGATATACCAAACCATGAATGGATGGCAAGGAGTAACCACTTGGAGAGAATTAAAGTTGACTCTACAAAGATCTCACCTTGTGTCCTAGAAGTTGAAGCCTTATGGAAAGGATATGAGGAAACCTTCTGCATGCAAGATTTGTGGAGAAATAGGAGACACCCATAAAGAACACAAGGATGAATGCCATAATTGTGAAGGAAGTCACCCAGTTAAAGAATGCCCAACTAGGCAGATTACTTATTTCTTGTGTGAAGGGATTACCCACTATCCTACTCAGTGTCACATTTACCCCATGGTACGAAGAACCGTACAGTAGAAGAAAGAAGTAAAGAAAGGAGCCCTTATGGAAATTTTAGAAGAACCCATGATGAAGGAATATGTGGAGGACACACCCAAAGAAGAACCAATTAAACCCTTCACCAAGTCATGCTATTCATGTGGAGAAGAAGGACACATCTCCCAAGATTGTTTGAATGGGGATCTAGTAGAATTCCCGACGGAGGAAGTAGAGTATGAACCACAAGAAATAGAATCCATGATTGGAACGGAAAAGTCCAGGAAGAGAAGTAGATTGGATACCAGGAAGGACCTGAGTCATATCACCTATTACAGGTGCAAGGAGTTAGGGCACCACCTCAACAGTTGCCCAAAAAGGAAACCTCGAGACTTGTCAGAAGTAATATGTTTTCGTTGTAATGGAGCAGGGCACTTTGCCAGAGAATGCCCCAAGGAGAAGGAAACTTGTGCTAGATAGTTCAGTTTGCAACAAAGAAATGGAGTAGTAGAAGTGAGAACATTTTCTTTTATATTGAGGTGTTGAGTTGAGACATGTAATGGAAAAGCGAGAGATTGTATTCAATTGAGGGTGAGTGTCAGTGTCAAAACCGGCGGATCTCGGGTAGGGGGTCCCGAACTGTGCGTCAAGGCCGGATGGTAACAGGAGAGAAGGGACACGATGTTTTTACCCAGGTTCGGGCCCTCTTGATGGAGGTAATACCCTACTCCTGCTTGATTAATATTGATGATATGGGTAGTACAAGAGTAGATCTACCACGAGATCAAGGAGGCTAAACCCTAGAAGCTAGCCTATGGTATGATTGTTGTATATGGAGTTGATGTCCTACGGACTACAACCCTCCGGTTTATATAGACACCGGATAGGGTTAGGGTTACACAGAGTCGGTTACAATGGTAGGAGATCTTGAATATCCGCATCGCCAAGCTTGCCTTCCACGCCAAGGAAAGTCCCATCCGGACACGGGACGAAGTCTTCAATCTTGTAT
>NW_021197729.1:0-640 GCF_002162155.2 Triticum dicoccoides
TTTATGATCCGGCCTCGGGACTCTGTAAACCGGTGGGCGTCAACCTATGTATATAAAGGGATGACCCGGCGGCGGTTTAGGGACAATAGACAACTACTTGAGAGCCAGGAAAAGCGGATTCGCTCCATGGTCATCAAAACCCCGGCAATTCCATCACAACTAGACGTAGGCTTTTACCACTACAAAAAAAAGACACATCCATGAAATTTTGGGCCGAACGAAATTTTTTCTGTCATACATATGACACTTCTATGACGGTAATTGTGACAAAACCCGGTATCATCATGGATGTGGTGGGCTCCTACTTCTATGACAAAAAATCATGACAGAAAATGGGCTTTTCGTCCTGGGCTGGCCGGAGACGCAGCTGCATGACCTTCTTTGGGCCGTCCATGACAGAAAAAACAGTGGTAGAAGCGAGGGGGGGGGGAAATTTCGGGGAGTTCCCGGTTACGGTGGGAGGTCGGGGGCCGAGCGATGCTCGTTTCTCTCATACACGTACGTGTGTGTGTGCGAGGCGTTGGCTCTAACTAAACCCGAGCGAGGCGTTGGGCTCTAACTGAACCCGGGCGATTGCACTGCAGGCTACGCGTTACTGAATCCGAGCGATCAATCGATGGCTGTTAACTGAACCCGGTCG
>NW_021197730.1:0-820 GCF_002162155.2 Triticum dicoccoides
CCCGTTTCTTGGATTATTACTCATTGTTTTGGGGTCCCAAAATTATTTCCATAGTTGTTAAACACCAAGGTGCGCTTATATGTCGGTCATCAACACTGGCAGTTTTGACCGATTCTGGCCCGCTTCATTGACTATTACCCACTATTTTGGGGTTCCGGAGTGATTTCCACGATTAACGAACCCTGGAGTGCATTTACGTGTCGGTCATCAACACTCGCAGTTTTGGCCGATTCTGGCCCGTTTCTTGCATTGTTACTCACCGTTTTGGAGCCCTGAAGCGATTTCCATAATTGTTTAACACCAAGGTCCGCTTACGTGTCGGTCATCAACACTGGCAGTTTTGGCCGATTCCGGCCCATTTGATGGACTATTAGTCACTGTTTTGGGGTCCCGGAGTGGTTTCCATGGTTAACGAACCCTATGGTACGTTTACGTGTCGGTCATCAACACTCGTAATTTTGGCCGTTTCTGACCCGTTTCTTGGATTATTACTCATTGTTTTGGGGTCCCAAAATGATTTCCATAGTTGTTAAACACTAAGGTGCGCTTATATGTCGGTCATCAACACTGGCAGTTTTGACCGATTCTGGCCCGCTTCGTTGACTATTACCCACTATTTTGGGGTCCCGGAGTGATTTCCACGATTAACGAACCCTGGAGTGCATTTACGTGTCGGTCATCAACACTCGCAGTTTTGGCCGATTCTACCCCGTTTCTTGGATTATTACTCACCGTTTTGGGGTCCCGAAGCGATTTCCATAATTGTTGAACACCAAGGTCCGCTTATGTGTCGGTCATCAACACTGGCAGTTTCGGCCTA
>NW_021197731.1:0-945 GCF_002162155.2 Triticum dicoccoides
CCCCCCCCTCGTGTTGAAGTTTCTTCTTCTCCTCTATTCCTTTCTTCTTCTCCTCCTCTTCTTTTTCTTCTTCTCCCTTTAGAAAGGAAAATAAGGAAAAGGAAGAAAAGAGGAAGAAGGAATAAGGAGATCGAAGAAGAAGAAAAATAAGGAGAGGAAAAAGGAAAATAAGAAGAGAGGAAGAAAGGAGAAGAAGAGGAGAAATAAATAAGAAGAGGAAAAAAGAAGAAAAAGAAGAGGAGAAGAAGAAAGGAATAGAGGAGAAGGAAGAAGGAAGAAGAAGAAGAAAACGAAGGAGAGGAAAAAGGAAAATAAGAAGAGGAAGAAAGGAGAAGAAGAGGAGAGGAAGAAGAGGAGAAATAAATAAGAAGAGGAAAAAAGAAGAAAAAGAAGAGGAGAAGAAGAAAGGAATAGAGGAGCCTCTATTCCTTTCTTCTTCTCCTCTTCTTTTTCTTCTTTTTTCCTCTTCTTATTTATTTCTCCTCTTCTTTTTTCCTCTTCTTATTTATTTCTCCTCTTCTTCCTCTCCTCTTCTTCTCCTTTCTTCCTCTTCTTATTTTCCTTTTTCCTCTCCTTCGTTTTCTTCTTCTTCTTCCTTCTTCCTTCTTCCTCTTTTCTTCCTTTTCCTTATTTTCCTTTCTCCTCTACACTAACCTAAAATGCACTAACCTAAAATCGATATCTACTAACAACCTAAATAAAAAATTAATACATATATGAAAAAACATATATAAACAAAAAAATGCTATGAACATTATATTCATACATACATAGCCACATCCATTCATCATATAGCTACCACATACATATATACATTATATATATGAAAAAATGCAATGAACAAAAAAATACACTTATGAAAAAAATCACTATGAACATGTACACATATATACACATACAAACACATATACACAAAAAAATACAAAAAATGCTATGAAAAATGCT
>NW_021197732.1:0-1197 GCF_002162155.2 Triticum dicoccoides
TAGCACCTGGGTATTTGATACTGGTTCTGTTGCTAACATTTGCAACTCGAAACAGGGACTACGGATTAAGCGAAGATTAGCTAAGGACGAGGTGACGATGCGCGTGGGAAATGGTTCCAAAGTCGATGTGATCGCGGTCGGCACGCTACCTCTACATCTACCATCGGGATTAGTTTTAGACCTGAATAATTGTTATTTGGTGCCTGCGTTGAGCATGAACATTATATCTGGATCTTGTTTGATGCGAGACGGTTATTCATTTAAATCAGAGAATAATGGTTGTTCTATTTATATGAGTAATATCTTTTATGGTCATGCACCCTTGAAGAGTGGTCTATTTTTTATTAAATCTCGATAGTAGTGATACACATATTCATAATGTTGAAGCCAAAAGATGCAGAGTTGATAATGATAGTGCAACATATTTGTGGCACTGCCGTTTAGGTCATATCGGTGTAAAACGCATGAAGAAACTCCATTCTGATGGACTTCTGGAATCACTTGATTATGAATCACTTGGTACTTGCGAACCGTGCCTCATGGGCAAGATGACCAAAACACCGTTCTCCGGATCTATGGAGAGAGCAACAGATTTGTTGGAAATCATACATACAGATGTATGTGGTCCGATGAATGTTGAGGCTTGTGGCGGATATCGTTATTTCCTCACCTTCACAGATGATTTGAGCAGATATGGGTATATCTACTTGATGAAGCACAAGTCTGAAACATTTGAAAAGTTCAAAGAATTTCAGAGTGAAGTAGAAAATCATCGTAACAAGAAAATAAAGTTTCTACGATCTAATCGTGGAGGAGAATATTTGAGTTACGAGTTTGGTTTACATTTGAAACAATGTGGAATAGTTTCGCAACTCACGCCACCTGGAACACCACAGCGAAATGGTGTGTCCGAACGTCGTAATCGTACTTTACTTGATATGGTGCGATCTATGATGTCTCTTACCGATTTACCGCTATCGTTTTGGGGTTATGCTTTAGAGACGGCCGCATTCACGTTAAATAGGGCACCATCAAAATCCGTTGAGACGACGCCTTATGAACTGTGGTTTGGCAAGAAACCAAAGTTGTCGTTTCTCAAAGTTTGGGGCTGCGATGCTTATGTGAAGAAACTTCAACCAGATAAGCTCGAACCCAAATCGGAGAAATGTGTCTTCATAGGATACCCAAAGGAGACAA
>NW_021197733.1:0-1631 GCF_002162155.2 Triticum dicoccoides
TTTCAATAAGATGGAACAAGATAGCAACTTGTTGGAAGTAACACATTTTGATGTGTGCAGTCCAATAAATGCTGAGGCATGCAGTGAATATCGTTATGTTCTTACTTCACAGATGATTCGAGTAGATGTTGAGAATATTTACTTGATGAAACACAAGTCTGAATTATTGAATGGTTCAAGTAATTTCAGAGTGAAGTAGAAGATCATTGTGACAAGAGGATAAAATGTCTATGATATGATCATAGAGATGAATATCTGAGTTACGAGTTTTGGCACACAATTAAGACATTGTGGAAATTGTTTCGCAATTAATACCGCCTGGAACACCATAATGTGATGGTGTGTCCGAACATCATAGTTGCACCCTATTGGATATGGTGCGTACCATGATGTCTCTTATCGAATTACCACTATCGTTCATGGGTTAGGCATTAGAGACAACCACATTCACTTTAAATAGGGCACCACGTAATTCCGTTGAGATGACACCGTATGAATTATGGTTTAGAGAAACCTAAGTTATCGTTTCTTAAAGGTTTGGGGCTGCGACGCTTATGTGAAAAAGTTTCAGCTTGATAAGCTCGAACCCAAAGCGGACAAAATGCATCTTCATAGGAAACCCAAAACAGTTGGGTATACCTCCTAATTCAGATCCGAAAGCAATATGAATTGTTTCTAGAATCGGGTCCTTTCTCGAGGAAAGGTTTCTCTCGAAAGAGTTGAGTGGGAGGATGGTGGAGACTTGATGAGGTTATTGAACCATCACTTCAACCAGTGTGTAGCAGGGCATAGGAAGTTGTTCCCGTGGCACCTACACCAATTGAAGTGGAAGCTTATGATATTGATCATGAAACTTCGGATCAAGTCACTACCAAACCTCGTAGGACGACAAGGACACGTACTACTTCGGAGTGGTAAGGTGATCCTGTCTTGAAGGTCATGTTGCTAGACAACAATGAACCTACGAGCTATGGAGAAGCGATGGTGGGCCCGAATTCCGACAAATGGTTAGAAGCCATGAAATCCGAGATAGTATCCATATATCAGAACAAAGCATGGACTTTGATGGACTTGCCCGATGATCGGCAATCCATTGAGATAAATGGATCTTTTAAGAAGAAGACGGACGTGGATGGAAATGTCACCATCCATGAAGCTCGACTTGTGGCAAAGAGTTTTTCACAAGTTCAAGGAGTTGACTACGATGAGATTTTCTCATCCGTAGCGATGCATAAGTCCGTCGGAATCATGTTAGCATTAGCTTCATTTATGAAATCTGGCAGATGGATGTCAAGACAAGTTTCCTTACTAGTTTTCGTAAGGAAAGGTTGTATGCAATACAATCAGAAAAGTTTTGTCAATCCTGAGGATGCTAAAAGGTATGCTAGCTCCAGCGATCCTTCTAAGGACTGGAGTAAGCATCTCGGAGTTGGAATGTATGCTTTGATGATGATCAAAGATTTTGGGTTTGTACAAAGTTTATGAGAAACTTGTATTTCCAAAGAAGTGAGTGGGAGCACTATAGAATTTCTGATGAGTATATGTTGTTGACATATTGTTGATCAGAAATGACGTAGAATTTCTGGAAAGCATATAGGGTTATTTTGAAAGTGTTTTTCAATGGAAAGCCT
>NW_021197734.1:0-1090 GCF_002162155.2 Triticum dicoccoides
ATCCTATACTCCTCCACGGTAATGTTGCACATACTTTGGACACAAAGAAAAAATAAAATTATTTTTTTGAACCCTAAACTCTGAACTCTAAACGCAGGATGCACTTCCCCGAGATGAACGTCCCGTCGATCCCAGAGTAAACACTACCACTATACTTTCAGCAAAAGACGACCATCACGTGTGCTGCCGTCAGCATGGAGGGGGCACGTGGAGAAGAGGGAATCGACTAGGTGATGGTGCGGGATGTGGGGCTCGCCCCCTCACAACACACCTGCTCCTTCCCATTGCCATTATTTTTTTCTCTTCTTCTATTATATTTAAATGCACTCCTCCTACATGCATTGAACAAAAACCTCTTGCAGTGCCAGAGGATTTGGCCGAACCTGCAACAAACAATTCAGGTTAAATAGACAATCTCTTACTCAAATCTCCTACAATCCGAGGACAAGTTGATGGAATTAGCTGTAAATCGTAATGGCATTATAATGTTGTGCCAGTTCTTTTTGACGTGTGATTCGCTAGGGCAAACTAAGCGTATCATGCCATTGTGAAATAATATAGACTACCTACGAAATACAGAAGAGGGGTCCTCTCACTACTAGGAAAAAGGTTATACACATAATCTTAGCAGTAGCGTTGGGTAAAATGAGGCGCTGTTGCTACTTAGTAGTAGCGCATGTCAGTTAGACGCGCTACTGCTATCCTTTCAGCAGCTCCGCGTTTTAGCAAAACGCGTTGCTGCTAAGTTTGAACTGGGGCATAATGGCTAGCCCCACCTAGTAGCAGCGTGTATAGATAGCGCGCTACTGCTATTCCGTAGTAGTGGCGCTTTTCTTAGATACGCGCTACTACTATCCCTACCTTATCGTCCCCCACGTGACAGAGACCCCCTCACTCTCCCTCTCACTCTGTACCTTCTCCCCCGCGCCCCCGTCATCCGCCACCGCCGCCGCTGGAGATCTGGTGCCTCACATCCACTGAGGTACTCCCTCCTCCATCCTCCTCCCTCCTCCCCTCCTACCTCCTTCTACGTCCGCCCCCTCCTCCCTCCTCCACAGGGAGCCCCTCCTCCCTCCTCATCGCCCTCCTC
>NW_021197735.1:0-1311 GCF_002162155.2 Triticum dicoccoides
TTTCCATTTACTTGTCTATGAACTGTATAGGCAACCAAGTAGTCCTTTACTGCGGACGCGGCTATTCGAATAGATTATGATAACCCTGCAGGGGTGTACTTCTTCATACATGTTTCCACCACTTAGCGTCTGCACACGACATGTGCTCGGCAGACTTCAAGCGAAAGCCGACGTGGGTGTAGACCACGACCTACCTAAACACTTAAGCCTCTAGTCCAGGTTTATCGCCTATTCAGGTTCCATCCGCAGGGAGTCCGGCCGGGGTTTCCCATACGGCCCCGAACGATGTGAACAGGGTTCCCGAGATACCTAACGGGTATTCGGTACACCCGGCCACGTACCTACCGCATCACAGCCCACCCCTACGGTCAGCGCTGTCCACGGCCTCCAGTAGGCTACAAACACCAGAAACTACTTGCAACTCCTGGACAGAGAGCTAGGGTGAATAAGAAGTCGAGCGAGGTCATATTTCAGGGCCCAATGCATGGTAGTAGCTGTATCTTAAATCACGCATACAGATCTCAGTGCTTAAGGTCGGCTTCAATGAAACAACCCACCATGTACTCCTACATGGCCTCTCATCGATACCTTTACCAAATCGTGTTCACCACACCACTCTCATTACCGACATAATCATTTCACTCTAGCCCATCACCCCGATGAACTAGACCTGACACGACTCTAAGCATAGCAGGCATAGCAAGGTAGGAACAACACATACATATGGCTCAATCAACTCCTACACATGCTAGTGGGTTTCATCTAGTTACTGTGGCAATGACAGGTCATGCAGAGGAAATGGGTTCAACTACCGTAGCACACAGCAGTTTGAATCACGTTGTCTTAATGCAGTAAAAGAGAGCAGGAGCGAGAACATGGGATTGTATCGATATGATCAAATGGTTGGTTGCTTGCCTGATGGTTCGATGCACTGATACGGTTCTTCGTTAGGGTAATCACGGTATTCCTCGGAGGCAGAACCTGTCGCAAGGGACATCGATACACAACCATCACCAAACAATGTGCAACAATATGATGCATGCATGAAACATGGCAATATGAGTGTGTTGGGCTAATGCAACTAAAACCAGAAGGGTTTGAACAAATTTGAATCAAGGATTCAAATTTCAGATTCAAATATGGCCTTTTAAAGTGCTTTTCCTTGTTCTGCTTGAAACATCAATTTAACTTGTTTGATCATGCATGAAAATAGTACAGATGGATAGATTGGATTTTTCTGATCATTTTTCATATATAATTTGTCCAATTTGGAGTTACAGAATAAAAGTTATGAATTTTTGAAGTTTAAAT
>NW_021197736.1:0-1016 GCF_002162155.2 Triticum dicoccoides
TGCATTTTCATTTTATGCTTCCAACTAGCAAAATTAGTACCATCAAAGTAAGGACCTCTACGGTGATAATTTCCCTTGCTAGACGCCATACTCTCCTAGGTTGTGAAACCAAGGCTATGACCACCAAAAGCTATGGAGATCAAAGCAAATGGAGACCAAAGCTCTGATACCACTTGTAGGATCGAAAGTATGTCTAGAGGGGGGTGATTAGACTACTTGACCAAATAAAAACTTAACCTTTTCCCAATTTTAGTTCTTGGCAGATTTTAGCTAATTTAGGACAAGTCAAGCAATCATCACATGATTCAAGCAAGCATGCAAAGAGTATATAGGCAGCGGAAAGTAAAGCATGCAATTTGCAAGAATGTAAAGGGAAGGGTTTGGAGAATTCAAACGCAATTGGAGACACGGATGTTTTTCCCGTGGTTCGGATAGGTGGTGCTATCCTACATCCACGTTGATGGAGACTTCAACCCACGAAGGGTAACGGTTGCGCGAGTCCACACAGGGCTCCACCCAAGGGTAACGGTTGCGCGAGTCCACACAGGGCTCCACCCACGAAGGGTCCACGAAGAAGCAACCACCCACAAAGGGTCCACGAAGAAGCAACCTTGTCTATCCCACCATGGCCATCGCCCACACAGGACTTGCCTCACTAGCGGTAGATCTTCACGAAGTAGGTGATCTCCTTGCCCTTACAAACTCCTTGGTTCAACTCCACAATCTTGTCAGAGGCTCCCAAGTGACACCTAGCCAATCTAGGAGACACCACTCTCCAAGAAGTAACAAATGGTGTGTAGGTAATGAACTCCTTGCTCTTGTGCTTCAAATGATAGTCTCCCCAACACTCAACTCTCTCTCATAGGATTTGGATTTAGTGGAAAGAAGATTTGAGTGGAAAGCAACTTGGGAAGGCTAGAGATCAAGATTCATATGGTAGGAATGGAATGTCTTGGTCTCAACACATGAGTAGGTGGTTCTCTCTCAGAACATATGAGTTGGAATGGTGTGTGTGT
>NW_021197737.1:0-1219 GCF_002162155.2 Triticum dicoccoides
TCGAAACTTGGAGCAAAAGCCTCCTCAAAGTCGGTTTTTCCCGAAAGGCAAGAGTCCCACTCGGACTCCAGGACCAAACGCCACAATCCTTGGCGTCTGGCCCAGACGCCATGGGCCTCGGCGTCTGGCCCAGGGCCAGACGCCAGGGTCTCCGGCGTTTGGCCCCCTGGACTCCGCAAAACTCCTTTTGCACCGATCTAAAGCCTCATGGGCTTGACCCCTTGGCCTAACCATATCATCCAATATATGAATCTTTACGTCTCGACCATTTCGAGACTCCTCGTCATGTCCCCAATCTCATCCGGGACTCCGAACTCCTTCGGTACATCAAAACATGTAAACTCATAATATAACTGTCATCGTAACCTTAAGCGTGCGGACCCTATGGGTTCGAGAACAATGTAGACATGACCGAGACACGTCTCCGGTCAATAACCAATAGCGGGACCTAGATGCCCATATTGGCTCCTACATATTCTACGAAGATCTTTATCGGTCAGACCGCATAACAACATACGTTGTTCCCTTTGTCATCGGTATGTTACTTGCCCGAGATTCGATCGTCGGTATCCAATACCTAGTTCAATCTCGTTACTGGCAAGTCTCTTTACTCGTTCCGTAATACATCATCTCACAACTAACATATTAGTTGCAGTGCTTGCAAGGCTTATGTGATGTGCATTACCGAGAGGGCCCAGAGATACCTCTCCGACAATCGGAGTGACAAATCCTAATCTCGAAATACGCCAACCCAACATCTACTTTTGGAGACACCTGTAATGCTCATTTATAATCACTCAGTTACGTTGTGACGTTTGGTAGCACCCAAGGTGTTCCTCCGGCAAACGGGAGTTGCATAATCTCATAGTTATAGGAACATGTATAAGTCATGAAGAAAGCAATAGCAACATACTAAACGATCAGGTGCTAAGCTAATGGAATGGGTCATGTCAATCAGATCATTCAACTAATGATGTGACCTCGTTACTCAAATAACAACTCTTTTGTCTATGGTTAGGAAACATAACCATCTTTGATTAACGAGCTAGTCAAGTAGAGGCATACTAGTGACACTCTGTTTGTCTATGTATTCACACATGTATTATGTTTCCGGTTAATACAATTCTAGCATGAATAATAAACATTTATCATGATATAAGGAAATAAATAATAACTTTATTATTGCCTCTAGGGCATATTTCCTTCAGTCTCCCACTTG
>NW_021197738.1:0-1745 GCF_002162155.2 Triticum dicoccoides
TGTACCTAGTGTTCCTTGGGAGGATATATCTATGGACTTTGTTTTAGGTTTACCTCGAACAAAGAAGGGGAGGGATAGCATATTTGTTGTCGTGGATAGATTCTCGAAAATGGCACACTTTATACCATGTCATAAAAGCGATGATGCTGTTAATGTTGCTGATTTGTTCTTTCGTGAAATTATTCGCTTGCATGGTGTGCCAAATACTATTGTTTCAGATCGTGATACTAAATTTCTTAGCCACTTTTGGAGATGTTTATGGGCTAAGTTGGGGACTAAACTGCTTTTTAGTACTACTTGTCACCCCCAAACTGATGGACAAACTGAAGTAGTCAATAGAACGTTGTCTACTATGCTTAGTGCTGTTTTGAAGAATAATAAGAAAATGTGGGAGGAATGCTTGCCTCATATTGAATTTGCTTATAATCGTTCATTGCATTCTACTACCAAGATGTGCCCTTTTGAAGTTGTGTATGGTTTCCTACCTCGTGCACCTATTGATTTGTTGCCTCTTCCATCTTCGGAAAAGGTTAATTTTGATGCTAAACAACGTGCTGAATTGATTTTAAAAATGCATGAGTTAACTAAGGAAAACATTGAGCGTATGAATGCTAAATATAAACTTGCTGGAGATAAGGGTAGAAAACATGTTGTGTTTGCACCTGGAGATCTTGTTTGGTTACATTTGCGTAAGGATAGATTTCCTGATTTGCGCAAATCAAAGCTAATGCCACGTGCTGATGGTCCCTTTAAGGTGTTAGAGAAAATAAATGATAATGCATATAAACTTGAGCTGCCTGCAGATTTTGGGGTTAGTCCCACTTTTAACATTGCAGATTTGAAGCCTTATTTGGGTGAGGAAGATGGACTTCCATCGAGGACGACTTCATTTCAAGAAGGGGAGGATGATGAGGACATCAATACAATTGTTACACCCACAGCCCCTGCTGCTATACATACTGGACCAATTACTAGAGCTCGTGCACGCCAACTAAATTACCAGGTACTTTCGTTTCTTGGTAATGATTCTAATGTTCATGAGAATATGATGCTGCCTCAATTGGATACATTTGTTTTGCTTACAAATGAAGGGCCTAGCTTGGAGAAGGATGAACATTGGAGCAAGAACAAGCATGGAGATGATGGCATGTGCAAGGGGAACAAGAACGGAGTTACAAGTGATGATTTCAGGACTTTGAAGCCACCATAATGGGTGCATGAAGCCTTGGACGAAATATACAAGATGCCACTTTATAAATTTCGTCCCGAGGCTATTTTAGGTGCTTCGTCACCTTATTATTGGGCCAGGCCCATGTAATTTCGAAATACATAAGTATAGGCTATTTTTAGAGTCCGTATGTGTGGGGAAACAAGAGATAGGGTTGATTTCGGACTCCTCCACCAAGGGCCACGAAATTCCCCCCCTCTTCCTCCATATATACAGCCCTTAGGGCATCGTTTAGACTTTGGGGTTTTGTTTAGATTAAAAGTTCGCCATAGCTGCAACTTCGCGTACTTCGTTTGTGTTCAACGACCAGACAAAGGCGTCACAGAACCCCACCTTGATCAATAAAGCTTTCATCTTATATTCGCAATATCCAGATTGCAATCTCAGTTTCTTGCTTGTTCTTCGTTTGCTCGCAGGAAACAGACCCTCGTGGTCAGGTTGATCGTGCTCCGGCGTGGTCAATAACCTCTCGGAGTTGGTTTAGCGATTGCTAAGGCGCGACGTCCTCACACGTTCG
>NW_021197739.1:0-970 GCF_002162155.2 Triticum dicoccoides
GGAGTCCCGGATGAGATCCCGGACGTCACGAGGAGTTCCGGAATGGTCCGGAGGTAAAGATTTATATATGGGAAGTCCTGTTTCGGGCATCGGGACAAGTTTCGGGGTTATCGGTATTGTACCGGGACCACCGGAAGGGTCCCGGGGGTCCACCGGGTGGGTCCACCTGTCCCGGGGGGCCACATGGGCTGTGTGGGGGTGCGCCTTGGCCTAATGGGCCAAGGGCACCAGCCCCACATAGGCCCATGCGCCTAGGGTTCAAGGGGGGCAAGAGTCCTAGGAGGGTAAGGCACCTCCTAGGTGCCTTGGGGGGAGGGAAAACCCCCCTTGGCCGCCGCACCCCCTAGGAGATTTGATCTCCTAGGGCCGGCCACCCCCCCTTGGCACCCCTATATATAGTGGGGGAAGAGGAGGGACTTCATACCTGAACGCCCTGGCCTTTGGTTGCCTCCTTCTTCCTCCCCAACACCTCCTCCACCTCCATAGTGCTTAGCGAAGCTCTGCCGGAGTACTGTAGCTCCACCAACACCACGCCGTCGTGCTGCTGCTGGTGCCATCTCCCTCAACCTCTCCTCCCTTCCTTGCTGGATCAAGAAGGAGGAGACGTGGCTGTTCCGTACGTGTGTTGAACGCGGAGGTGCCGTCCGTTCGGCGCAGGTCATCGGTGATTTGGATCACGTCGAGTACGACTACATCATCACCTTGCAAGCTTCCGCACGCGATCTACAAGTGGTATGTAGATGCAAACTCTCTCCCTAGACTCGTTGCTTAGATGAACTCATAGATGGATCTTGGTGAAACCGTAGGAAAAATTTTAATTTTCTGCAACGTTCCCCAACAGTGGCATCATGAGCTAGGTCTATGCGTAGTTCTCTTTGCACGAGTAGAACACAACTTTGTTGTGGGCGTGGATTTTGTCATCTTACTTGCCTCTACTAGTCTTTTCTTGCTCAACGGTATTGTGGGATGA
>NW_021197740.1:0-1691 GCF_002162155.2 Triticum dicoccoides
CATTGCTCCATATTACCAACATCATACCTCCTTTATATCCAATAGTACTTCATCTCTTCATCCTCGTGGGATATCCCTCATATCGAGATAAAAACTTATACTTATGAAGTCCATATTCCACTTCGTGGAACATCATTATCCTTTCTAGGGTCAAGCGTGCTTACAGGGGAATATTGGCCATCTCTGCATGGCACTTCTTCAAATGGGAAACGTGAAACACATCATGAACTCCCGACAGTCCTTTGGGTGACTCCAACTTGTTGGCCACTTCTCCCATACGCTCCAAAACTCGGTATGGTCCTACAAATCTTGGGGCTAACTTTCCCTTAACTCCAATTCGTTTAACTCCTCGCAGAGGGGACACACGAAGACATGCTCTATCTCCAATTTCATAGACTACCTCCTTGCATTTTTTAGTCTGCATAACTCTTCTGCCAGGACTGAGCTACCTCCAGTCTATCTCGAATCAACTTAACATTCTCTTCTGACTCCTTGATCACATTTGGTCCAAACAACTGACGGTCTCCAACTTTATCCTACATACTCTTGGGGCATCACACATATCGAGACAAAACTCGTATTCATTTTATCCGAAATCCACTCAGTGGAGTATCCTTATTTTTTCCAGGGGTCAAGGGTTCTTACAGGGTACTACCACCCTTAAAATGCACAAATCTTCCATAGACCATATTTCTCTTATCCTCAAAATGGTCAAAATCCTTCTTCATAGAGTAACAACTCATAAAATCCATATCAGTACCAACGATGCTACTTTATTCATTCTCAAATGATTACAATCTCTCGCTTCTCCATTACATGTCTCAACTCAACACCTCAATATAGAAGAAAAATGTTCTCACTTCTACTACTCCATTTCTTTTGTTGCAAACTCAACTATCTAGCACAAGTTTCCTTCTCCTTAGGGCATTCTCTGGCAAAGTGCCCTGCTCCATTACAACTAAAACATATTACTTCTGACAAGTCTCGAGGTTTCCTTTTTGGGCAACTGTTGAGGTAGTGCCCTGACTCCTTGCACCTGTAACAGGTGATATGACTCAGATCCTTCCTGGAATCCAACCTGCTTCTCTTCCTGGACTTTTCCATTCCAATCAGGGCTTCTATCTCCTGTGGGTCATATTCTACTTCCTCTGTCGGGAATTCTACTAAATCCCCATTCAAACAATTTTGGGAGATGTGTGCTTCTTCTCCACATGACTAGCAAGACTTAGTGTAGGGTTTTCTTGGGTCTTCTTTAGATGTGTCCCCCATATCTTCCTTCATCATAGTTTCTTCTAAAAATTCCATGAGGGCTCCTTTCGTTACTTCTTTCTTCTGCTGGATGGTTCGTTGTACCATGGGGTAAATGTGACACTGAGCAGGATAGTGGGTAGTCCCTTCACACAAGAAACAAGTAATCTGCCTAGTTGGGCATTCTTCAACTGGGTGACTTCCTTCGCAATTAGGGCATTCATCCTTGTGTTCTTTATGGGTGTGTCCTATTTCTCCACAAATCTTGCATGCACAAGGTTTCTTCATACCCTTCCCATAAGGCTTCAACTTCTGGGACACAAGTTGAGATCTCTGCAGAGTTAACTTTAATTCTTTCCAAGTGGTTACTCCTTGCCATCCGTTGATGGTTTGGTATATCCTCCACCAAGTAGCAGCACCTCTTTCAAAGCACTGAAGAGCAT
>NW_021197741.1:0-915 GCF_002162155.2 Triticum dicoccoides
GTAAAGGACTACTTGGTTGCCTATACAGTTCATAGACAAGTAAATGGAAACTACTAAAAGCCTCAAGACAAGTGTGAGTGCCGAGGATGGCTCTTCCGTAGGAAGACGGAGATGGATCCTCGGTAGTGTATTGAAGTGGTGAGTAGTGGACTCGTGTGCGCAAAACCATTTCAAGTTGGAGTATCGTAGGATAGCCTAGCCAAGAGTCAAAGCTGGCTTGCTGCAATAACTCCACCAACCCTTCTTGATACTATGCATGTATGTAGGATCTGATGTAAGTCTTGCTGAGTACCTTTGTACTCATGTTGCTATAATCTACATTTTTACAGAAGACGCTGCAACCCCTTCTGATGGGTTCTATGTAGACGTTGACATCAACGAGTAGGCTAAAGACCCAGGTGGTGACCCTAAGCTTGTGAAGGACCACGTAGTATAGCTAGGCTTTCCAAGCCTCTTTTGTTTTACTAGTTGTCTGTACTCAGACAAGTTACTTCCGCTGCTGGTTTGTATGACTGTATGACTTGTATGTGGGGTCGTGAGACCCGTACCTTGTGTATGTTATGTATGGCTCACTGAGCCTTAAATAAAGTACTTGTGTCATAGAGTCATGTTGTGATGCTTCGTTGTATTTGCACATATCGAGCATATTGTGTGTATGATTGAAATGCTTGGTATGTGTGGGATCTGACTATCTAGTTGTTTATCTTTAGTAGCCTCTCTTACCGGGAAATGTCTCCTAGTGTTACCGCTGAGCCATGGTAGCTTGCTACTGCTCTGGAACACTTAGGCTGGCCGGCATGTGTCCTTCTTCGTTCCTGTGTCTGTCCCTTCGGGGAAATGTCACGCTTTGAGTACCGGAGTCCTGTTAGCCCGCTACAGCCCGGTTTACCGGAGTCCTGTTAGCCCAGTGCTACA
>NW_021197742.1:0-1153 GCF_002162155.2 Triticum dicoccoides
TTAGCATTCATACGCTCAATGTTTTCCTTAGTTAACTCATGCATTTTTAAAATCAATTCAGCACGTTGTTTAGCATCAAAATTAACCTTCTCCGAAGATGGAAGAGGCAACAAATCAATAGGTGCACGAGGTAGGAAACCATACACAACTTCAAAAGGGCACATCTTAGTAGTAGAATGCAATGAACGATTATAAGCAAATTCAATATGAGGCAAGCATTCCTCCCACATTTTCTTATTATTCTTCAAAACAGCCCTAAGCATAGTAGACAACGTTCTATTGACTACTTCAGTTTGTCCATCAGTTTGGGGGTGACAAGTAGTACTAAAAAGCAGTTTAGTCCCCAACTTAGCCCATAAACATCTCCAAAAGTGGCTAAGAAATTTAGTATCACGATCTGAAACAATATTATTTGGCACACCATGCAAGCGAATAATTTCACGAAAGAACAAATCAACAACATTAACAGCATCATCGCTTTTATGACATGGTATAAAGTGTGCCATTTTCGAAAATCTATCCACGACAACAAATATGCTATCCCTCCCCTTCTTTGTTCGAGGTAAACCTAAAACAAAGTCCATAGATATATCCTCCCAAGGAACACTAGGTACAGGCAAAGGCATATATAAACCATGAGGATTGAGTCGTGACTTAGCTTTTTGACATGTAGTGCATCGAGTAATAAAACGCTCAACATCCCGTCTCATCTTTGGCCAAAAGAAATGTGTAGCAAGTACGTCCTCCGTCTTCTTCACGCCAAAGTGTCCCATTAATCCTCCTCCATGCGCCTCCTGCAACAACAAAAGACGAACGGAGCTAGCTGGAATGCATAGCTTGTTAGCACAAAACACAAATCCATCGTTAACGACAAACTTGTTCCACATTCTTCCTTCTTTACAATTCTGCATTACATCTTTAAAATCAGCATCATGCACATATTGATCTTTGATGGTCTCCAAACCAAATATTTTGAAGTCAAGTTGTGAAAGCATAGTATAGCGACGAGACAATGCATCAGCAATAACATTTTCTTTTCCCTTCTTGTGTTTAATGACATAAGGGAAAGTCTCAATGAATTCAACCCATTTAGCATGTCTACGATTCAGTTTAGCTTGACTTTTAATATGTTTCAAAGATTCATGATCAGAAT
>NW_021197743.1:0-1350 GCF_002162155.2 Triticum dicoccoides
ACATGGGCCTTGGTGGGAAGAGAGAGGGGCGGCCAGGAAAGGCCGCGCGCCCCCTCTCCCTCTGGTCCGAATTGGACAAGGAGGGGGGGCGGCGCCCCCCTCTTTCCTTCCCCTCCTCTCCCCCTTCCTTCCCCTCCTAGTAGGAGTAGGAAAGGAGGAGTCCTACTCCTACTAGGAGGAGGACTCCTCCTCCTGGCGCGCCCAACAAGGGCCGGCCGGCCTCCCCCCTCCCTCCTTTATATACGGGGGCAGGGGGCACCCCATAGACACACAAGTTGATCTACGGATCGTTCCTTAGCCGTGTGCGGTGCCCCCCTCCACCATATTCCACCTCGGTCATATCGTCGCGGAGTTTAGGCGAAGCCCTGCGCCGGTAGAACATCATCATCGTCACCACGCCGTCATGCTGACGGAACTTATCCCCGAAGCTTTGTTGGATCGGAGCCCGGGGATCGTCATCGATCTGAACGTGTGCTGAACTCGGAAGTGCCGTACGTTTGGTGCTTGGATCGGTCGGATCGTGAAGACGTACGACTACATCTACCGCGTTGTCATAACGTTTCCGCTTACGCTCTACGAGGGTACATGGACGAACACTCTCCCCTCTCATTGCTATGCATCACCATGATCTTGCGTGTGCGTAGGAAATTTTTTGAAATTACTACGTTCCCCTACAGCTATATCCCTGGGGCCTGACTATGGGCGCTCCTCCCCATGACACTGCTATAATACCGCATCCGGTCGCCCTGGACACCGGCACATGCTGTCGGCTTCCCCTGCCTTCCTGTGCTGTTATGTTGGCATGGGTTACATCGTGTGTCTACCCCACTATATATGAGAGGTCTAGGATGCAAGTGTCCTACTAGGAGTCTAGAACACAACTCCATACCTTGTAAACATAATACAACTACAAGTCCAATTGTAACCTACCGTGTACACTATATTCGACACAACTCTAAGATCTCCTCGTCGCGGTTGGAGTGGCCGGACAAGACGAAGAGGAGTTGCAGTGTCAAGTCCTCCTTGAGATGCCTTGCGGGTAGAGCCCCTCCCCGATATGCCCAAGCTGTACCATATCATCCCACGCAGCCGTCTTTGACCATCGAACCACATCGTCCATCTTCGATTCCGTCTAATAGGCGGTCCGCGACATCCAGGTGGAGCCACCTCCGTGTCAATTCCTCATCCCGAGTACCACATCACCTGGCTGTCTTCTTCATCTCCGGCAAACCAACGCCGCCGGGCTTCCGTCGTCTCCACGACGCCTCAAGAGTGGAGTCGCCACGGAGGGCGCAGTGTGCATGCTGAAAAGGGAGGAGGTGGGGAGGGCTCTAAGGGATGTGTCAGTGC
>NW_021197744.1:0-1010 GCF_002162155.2 Triticum dicoccoides
CCCAACAGTGGCATCATGAGCTAGGTCTATTGCGTAGATTCTTTGCACGAGTAGAACACAAAGTAGTTGTGGGCGTCGATATTGTTCAATATGCTTGCCGTTACTAGTCTTATCTTGATTCGGCGGCATCGTGGGATGAAGCGGCCCGGACCAACCTTACACGTACGCTTACGTGAGACCGGTTCCACCGACAAACATGCACTAGTTGCATAAGGTGGCTGGCGGGTGTCTGTCTCTCCCACTTTAGTCGGATCGGATTCGATGAAAAGGGTCCTTATGAAGGGTAAATAGCAATTGGCATATCACGTTGTGGTTCATGCGTAGGTAAGAAATGTTCTTGCTAGAAACCCATAGCAGCCACGTAAAACATGCAAACAACAATTAGAGGACGTCTAACTTGTTTTTGCAGGGTATGCTATGTGATGTGATATGGCGAAAAAAAAGGATGTGATGAATGATATATGTGATGTATGAGATTGATCATGTTCTTGTACGACTTGCATGTCGATGAGTATGACAACCGGCAGGAGCCATAGGAGTTGTCTTTATTTATTTGTGACCTGCGTGTCAACTTAAACGTCATGTAATTACTTTACTTTATTGCTAACCGTTAGCCATAGTAGTAGAAGTAATAGTTGGCGAGGCAACTTCATGAAGACACGATGATGGAGATCATGATGATGGAGATCATGGTGTCATGCCGGTGACGATGATGATCATGGAGCCCCGAAGATGGAGATCAAAAGGAGCAAAGTGATGATGGCCATATCATGTCACTATTTGATTACATGTGATGTTTATCATGTTTATACATCTTATTTGCTTAGAACGACGGTAGTAAATAAGATGATCCCTTACAACAATTTCAAGAAGTGTTCTCCCCTAACTGTGCACCGTTGCGACAGTTCGCTGTTTCAAAACATCACGTGATGATCGGGTGTTTTATTCAGACGTTCAAATACAACGGGTGTTGACGAGCCTAGCATGTACAGACATGGCCTCGGAACACA
>NW_021197745.1:0-1983 GCF_002162155.2 Triticum dicoccoides
TCAACACGCCACACGGGGAGTCCAGCGTCACAAAATTTTGAGGTCAGCGGGAAAATCTCCCGCAACCTTGATTCGAGCAGTGGGAAGTTACCATCATAACCTTTGGAACAGGCCTACGGACGACGCTTGGTAGGGGTTGTTTTCGTAACTTCAAGTTCACCCTACCAAGCCAGCCCCACCCCGGCACCCAGAGTAGTACACCTGAATACTCCCCATTTTCTATCCCCACCGCAAACTAGACTTCTCTACAGCACCGCAGCCTTCGTGCTCCTCCCCTTTACATTGGCGCACTCGTCCACCGCAGCGCATCTGCCTCATAGACGACCTCGTACGCCGCACTGGAGCCGGTCCACCGTCATCGTCGTAGACGGAGCCTCATCCCCGGCATCGTCTTCCACGGTCTCGGATCTGCTTCTCGGAAGCTGACGCCAAGCGCAGAATTACCACCGTCGTTGACAATGAACTGACTCCCGTTGTCGACCATGACTCACAGAGGCCTCCGCGACCATCGTTCTCCTCCTCGATTGGTAATGTGTGTGTTGAATCACTTAGCAGTACATGTGCAGTTCCAATTTTGTTCATCCCTACCCTTCAATTTTCCTGGGTGCTATTGTTCCCGTAAAAGTAATTGGTTATAGCCTCCATTGTCAAACAGAATATCAGCCTGTAATTGTGTGGCGCTCCTGTATCTCGCTGTGCTTGGGTAGGTTTTTCATCTGCAACCAGCAGTGTGGCAAATGATGGAAAGGTTTTTAGAACTAGCAAGATGCCCATGCATTGGACGCATCAAGATGCATTTGTATGAGTAGTTTATCTTGTGGGATAAGAGGATGAACGAGGGAAGGCCTTATTTGCAAATCTAGAGAGGGGTATAGGTATCTTTTTTATCTATCTATGCTGAGAACTATCCTCTACTCTCTACTATCTACTTCTCGATCTCAGCACTGTAACGCTTTTTTAAAGCGCCGCGCATTGCGATTCTGTTGGAGATGCTCTGACATGGCAGACGAGTGCTTTCATGTTGCCCACAAGATGAGCGAGTATTACTAGTAGTATTTTTCTTGCCATGTTGAGATTTTAAAACCATGAGTGTGAACATGCAGAGGAGCAATGAAGACCAAACACGGGATATTCGGGACATCTTCAAGGAGCGTGGCAAGTTAAAGAGGAGCTGCACCAAACCTGTAAAACAAGCTTTGGTAAGTCACACCCTTTCAATTACTTTCGTTTAGCCTCGTGTTCTTCGATGTGTATGTGTTGTAGTTTCTGTTTCTCTTAAGGGTGGTGTTCTTCGATGTGTAATAAGAAGAGTCTTAATCGTCCTAATGCTTTCGTTTTTAACTTGATGTAGGAAGTCGGTGTTCTCACCTTGTAGTCTGTTTTTATATTTCTTTTTCTTTTGAATTCCCTTCTCCGAGTTCTATTTATCTGGCTTCTACTAAATGGATCTAGGTTTCTCTAAGTATTGATCTAAAAAAGAAGTAACTTCATGTCAGGATGCAGTTCCTGCGAGGAGGGAAGTATGGTCAACCTCGAGATCATGTTTCCAAAATGAGGCTGGATTACACACAAGGTGCCAGTTCCCTAATGACGCTGGATTAGACAGAAGGTGCAAATTCCCAGATGATGCTGGATTACACACAAGCCAGGTGGAGTCGTCAGCTGTTTGTGTCCTCGTGGCATTAGTAAAGGCTGAAAGAAAGCGTGCAGCAGCCCTTGAGAATGTAGCTGAGTTCCAGAAGAAGCGAAAAGATCAATAAGATGCTCTATTCAC
This sequence comes from Triticum dicoccoides, assembly GCF_002162155.2. NCBI lineage: Eukaryota > Viridiplantae > Streptophyta > Magnoliopsida > Poales > Poaceae > Triticum > Triticum dicoccoides. The sequence goes on from NW_021197745.1 coordinate 1,775, forward strand.
CCAAGCCAAAGAAGAGATGGAAGAAGCCAGAAATAAGCTAGCAGAGGTAGAGCAGGCTAGGCGTCTCCTGCTATCTAAAACTGTTGTCAATGCAAAATTTCCTTCATAATAGCTAGGTTCAAATGTTTATCCAGTCAGCATGCCTGTTGTGATGTCTGTGCATCTACTGACGTGGCACAAAATCTTTTTTTTCGGGTCATGTAATAACA
>NW_021197746.1:0-650 GCF_002162155.2 Triticum dicoccoides
CGGCACCGCTGTGAGCTCCTACGCCTCCCCTCCCTCTTTCCCCCTTCGATTGCGCCCTATAGCCGCCGCCCCACGAGCACCGAAGCCGCCGTCCGCCATGGCCGGTGAGCTCCGTGCTCCCGAGCTTCTCCGCCTGCGTTCGTTGCCTCCGGGTGTTCCTGGTGACCCCAGCATCCCGTAGAGCCCATCGGCCGCGCCCGCCGTGCCGTGTAACGCCGAAACCGAGCACGCCCGAGCTCCGGCCGCCGCTGCCGAGCTCGAGGCCATCGTCTCCGGCCGCCCTAGCTGCTGCTGCTTGCTGAAATGGGCGCGGGTGAGCTCCAGCTCCCCGTAGCCGCTCTCCTCCGTCCATTTGGACGCCGGAGGAGCGAGCCCGCGCCCTCCGCCGCGCCTGTTGCCACCGGCGACGAGCCGCCGACGGGTTAGGCCCTGCTGACCAGGGGTTTGACCCCCCCTAGGTCGATGACAGGTGGGGCCAGCCCCCCCTGTTAATTAGTTAGTTTATTTTAATTTAATTACCCCCCTGCTGACGCTGACATGTGGGCCCTAGTGTCTTAATCCTTAATTAAACTAAAATAAACCCCCCCCCCTAACGCTGACCAGTGGGCCCGACCCCCCCTAACCTTTTAATTAAACTAAATAAACCCCTG
>NW_021197747.1:0-1059 GCF_002162155.2 Triticum dicoccoides
AATAGCCTATACTTATGTATTTCGAAATTACATGGGCCTGGCCCAATAATAAGGTGACGCAGCACCTAAAATAGCCTCGGGACGAAATTTATGAAGTGGCATCTTGTATATTTCGTCCAAGGCTTCATGCACCCATTATGGTGGCTTCAAAGTCCTGAAATCATCACTTGTAACTCCGTTCTTGTTCCCCTTGCGCATGCCATCATCTCCATGCTTGTTCTTGCTCCAATGTTCATCCTTCTCCAAGCTAGGCCCTTCATTTGTAAGCAAAACAAATGTATCCAATTTAGGCAGCATCATATTCTCATGAACATTAGAATCATTACCAAGAAACGAAAGTACCTGGTAATTTAGTTGGCGTGCACGAGCTCTAGTAATTGGTCCAGTATGTATAGCAGCAGGGGCTGTGGGTGTAACAATTGTATTGATGTCCTCATCACCCAGCTCCACATATTTCTACACCGTGTATACATACGCTCCCCTGGCAATCGCTTTACTCAATATTCGGAGTTACTTGACACCGCTGGTTGCTGATCACCGCCTGCTGCATGGTAAGAACTTGTAAGACATTGATATTTGCTTTACTGTGAGCGTTTTACCACCAGATCCTAGTAGTTATAGGAACATTATTTTTGGGTTTTGTTTCTTGTTCTACTAATCATGACAGGATCCAGAGTCAATTCATGGGCTTTGTCGATCGCGGGAGACGTGCCACCACCTTTGCAAATACCACAACCGTCACGAGAGGTGCACAAACATCCAAATGCACATGATCAGGTTAATGTATCTATACCACCATTTAATGGCCGTTTTAAACCTGCTTTATATATAGAATGGGAGTTCGACATAAAAAATATATTTGCTTCCCATAATTTCGATGAACATAAAAAGGTTAAGGTTGCGGTTGGTTCTTTCACTGGTTATGCTTTGGTTTGGTGGAGTGAATATTGTCGGTTACACCCTGATTATATACCTACTACTTGGGATGATTTGAAACTTGCCATGCGACATACTTTCGTCCCTGCTTATTATACTCGTGACATGATTAAGAAGTTGCAA
>NW_021197748.1:0-1732 GCF_002162155.2 Triticum dicoccoides
ACATGTTTTCTACCCTTATCTCCAGCAAGTTTATATTTAGCATTCATACGCTCAATGTTTTCCTTAGTTAACTCATGCATTTTTAAAATCAATTCAGCACGTTGTTTAGCATCAAAATTAACCTTCTCCGAAGATGGAAGAGGCAACAAATCAATAGGTGCACGAGGTAGGAAACCATACACAACTTCAAAAGGGCACATCTTAGTAGTAGAATGCAATGAACGATTATAAGCAAATTCAATATGAGGCAAGCATTCCTCCCACATTTTCTTATTATTCTTCAAAACAGCCCTAAGCATAGTAGACAACGTTCTATTGACTACTTCAGTTTGTCCATCAGTTTGGGGGTGACAAGTAGTACTAAAAAGCAGTTTAGTCCCCAACTTAGTGATGAGGACATCAATACAATTGTTACACCCACAGCCCCTGCTGCTATACATACTGGACCAATTACTAGAGCTCGTGCACGCCAACTAAATTACCAGGTACTTTCGTTTCTTGGTAATGATTCTAATGTTCATGAGAATATGATGCTGCCTAAATTGGATACATTTGTTTTGCTTACAAATGAAGGGCCTAGCTTGGAGAAGGATGAACATTGGAGCAAGAACAAGCATGGAGATGATGGCATGCGCAAGGGGAACAAGAACGGAGTTACAAGTGATGATTTCAGGACTTTGAAGCCACCATAATGGGTGCATGAAGCCTTGGACGAAATATACAAGATGCCACTTCCTAAATTTCGTCCCGAGGCTATTTTAGGTGCTGCGTCACCTTATTATTGGGCCAGGCCCATGTAATTTCTAAATACATAAGTATAGGCTATTTTTAGAGTCCGTATGTGTGGGGAAACAAGAGATAGGGTTGATTTCGGACCCCTCCACCAAGGGCCACGAAATTCCCCCCTCTTCCTCCATATATACAACCCTTAGGGCATCGTTTAGACTTTGGGTTTTGTTTAGATTAAAAGTTCGCCATAGCTGCAACTTCGCGTACTTCGTTTGTGTTCAACGACCAGACAAAGGCGTCACAGAACCCCACCTTGATCAATAAAGCTTTCATCTTATATTCGCAATATCCAGATTGCAATCTTAGTTTCTTGCTTGTTCTTTGTCTGCTCGCAGGAAACAGACCCTCGTGGTCAGGTTGATCGTGCTCTGGCGTGGTCAATAACCTCTCGGAGTTGGTTTAGCGATTGCTAAGGCGCGACGTCCTCGCACGTTCGTAGTCGGATCGTCAAAGTCGACTTCCACCAAAGCGATATCCATCATCTCATCGAAAGACGGGACACCTTTGCCTCTATCACTTAGCCCATAAACATCTCCAAAAGTGGCTAAGAAATTTAGTATCACGATCTGAAACAATAGTATTTGGCACACCATGCAAGCGAATAATTTCACGAAAGAACAAATCAGCAACATTAACAGCATCATCGCTTTTATGACATGGTATAAAGTGTGCCATTTTCGAGAATCTATCCACGACAACAAATATGCTATCCCTCCCCTTCTTTGTTCGAGGTAAACCTAAAACAAAGTCCATAGATATATCCTCCCAAGGAACACTAGGTACAGGCAAAGGCATATATAAACCATGAGGATTGAGTCGTGACTTAGCTTTTTGACATGTAGTGCATCGAGCAATAAAACGCTCAACATCCCGTCTCATCTTTGGCCAAAAGAAATGTGTAGCAAGTACGTCCTCCGTCTTCTTCACGCCAAAGTGTCCCATT
>NW_021197749.1:0-1122 GCF_002162155.2 Triticum dicoccoides
GTCAGTTTTGACCTGAACCTGCCCTGTTGACCTGATGACGTCAAGGTGATGTCATGCTGACGCATTAAATGATTTTCTGGATTTAAAATAAATCAGAAAATCCAGAAAATAGCTAAAACTTCTAAAAATCATAGAAAATTAACCGTAACTCCAAATTAAATAATTTATATATGAAAAATTATCAGAAAAATTCAAGGAATCCATCTGTACCATTTTCATGCATGTTAGAACAACTTATAGCTGCTGTTTAGCACAAATCAATTAAATGGCATTTGAATAATCACATATGGAGTTTAAATTTGAATCTTGGATTCAAACCAACTTCATTTAATCTGTCGCTAGTTGCATTAGCCCAAAACACATTCATATTGCCATGCCATAGCATGCATCATATTGTGCATTGCATTGATCGTGTTTTTCTGTATTTGCCGGTAATTGTCCCCTCTCGATAGACGTGTACCGATGATGTGATCGTTGACACTGATGAAGACCCAATGTTATCTTCAGAAGTGCCAGGCAAGCAAAACCCCCTTGTTCATTCCGATACAATCCTACTCTCTCGCTCCTGCTCTCTTTTACTGCATTAGGACAATATCGATTCATCTGTTACTTGCTGCGGTAGCTGAACCCCTTTATCCTCTACATGACCTGTCATTCCACAGTAATTAGATGAAACCCACTAGCATGAGTAGGAGTTGTTTGAGCCCTGATGTGCCTACTCATTCATGCTTGTTTGTCATGCCTGCTACTGCTTAGAGTTGAGTCAGGTCTGATTCATCAGGGATGAATCAGAGGCGTGTGAACATGTCCTACTGTGTGTGAGCTAAGTGTGTGAACACGATTTGGTAAAGGTAGCGGTGAGAGGCCATGTAGGAGTACATGGTGGGTTGTCTCATTGCAGCCGTCCTCAGGAACTGAGTTCTGTGTTTGTGATCCATGATTCAGCTACTACCACGCATTGGGCCCGAAACCAATGGACCCTCTCGGCTTCTTGATCACCCTTGTCCTCTGTCCAGGAGTTGCAAGTAGTTTCTGGTGTTTGTAGTATGCTGGAGGCCGTGCGCAGCGCTGACCGTAGGGGTGGGCTGTGATGTGGTAGGCACGTGGCCGGGTAAACCGGGC
>NW_021197750.1:0-3949 GCF_002162155.2 Triticum dicoccoides
ACTTGTTGCTAAGGGTTATCGGCAAGTTCAAGGGGTTGACTACGATTAGACTTTCTCTCCCGTAGCGAAGCTGAAGTCCGTCTGGATCATATAAGCAATTGCCGCATACTATGATTATGAGATATGGCAGATGGACGTCAAAATGGCATTCCTTAACGGCTATCTTAAGGAAGAACTGTATATGATGCAGCCGGAAGGTTTTGTCGATCCAGAGAATGCTAACAAGGTATGCAAACTCCAGTGATCCATTTATGGGCTGGTGCAAGCATCTCGGAGTTGGAACATTCGCTTTGATGAGATTATCAAAGCGTTTGGGTTTATGCAGACTTATGGAGAAGCCTGCGTTTACAAGAAAGTGAGTGGGAGCTCTGTAGCATTTCTCATATTATATGTAGATGACATACTTTTGATGGGAAATGATATAGAAGTTTTGGACAACATTAAGGCCTACTTGAACAAGTGTTTTTCAATGAAGGACCTTGGAGAAGCTGCTTACATATTAGGCATCAAGATCTATAGGGATAGATCGAGACGCCTCATAGGTCTTTCACAAAGCACATACCTTGATAAGATATTGAAGAAGTTCAATATGGATCAGTCCAAGAAGGGGTTCTTGCCTGTATTACAAGGTGTGAAATTGAGCTCGACTCAATGCCTGACCACGGCAGAAGATAGAGAAAAGATGAGTGTCATCCCCTGTGCCTCGGCTATAGGGTCTATTATGTATGCCATGCTGTGTACCAGACCTGATGTAAACCTTGCCGTAAGTTTGGTAGGAAGGTACCTAAGTAATCCCGGCATCGAACACTGGACAGCGGTCAAGAATATCCTGAAGTACCTGAAAAGGACTAAGGATATGTTTCTTGTTTATGGAGGTGACAAAGAGCTCCTCGTAAAGGGTTACGTCGACGCTAGCTTCGACACAGATCTGGATGACTCCAAGTCACAAACCGGATACGTGTATATTTTGAATGGTGGGGCAGTAAGCTGGTGCAGTTGCAAGCAAAGCATCGTGGCGGGATCTACATGTAAGCGGAGTACATGGCAGCCTCGGAGGCAGCGCATGAAGCAATATGGATGAAGGAGTTCATCACCGACCTAGGAGTCATACCCAATGCGTCGGGGCCGATCTCTCTCTTATGTGACAACATTGGAGCTATTGCCCTTGCCAAGGAGCCCAAGTTTCACAAGAAGACCACACACATCAAGCGTCGCTTCAAGTCCATTCATGAAAATGTTCAAGATGGAGACATAGATATTTGCAAAGTGCATACGGATCTGAATGTCGCAGATCCGTTGACTAAACCTCTTCCGCAAGCGAAACATGATCAACACCAGAACTCTATGGGTGTTCAATTCATCACAATGTAACTAGATTATTGACTCTAGTGCAAGTGGGAGACTGTTGGAAATATGCCCTAGAGGCAATAATAAAATGATTATTATTATATTTCCTTGTTCATGATAATTGTCTGTTATTCATGCTATAATTGTGTTATACAGAAATCGTAATGCATGTGTGAATACATAGACCACAACATGTCCCTAGTGAGCCTCTAGTTGACTAGCTCGTTGATCAACTGATAGTCATGGTTTCCTAACTATGGACATTGGATGTCGTTGATAACGGGATCACATCATTAGGAGAATGATGTGATGGACAAGACCCAATCCTAAGCATAGCACAAGACCGTGTAGTTCATTTGCTAGAGCTTTTCCAGTGTCAAGTATCTTTTCCTTAGACCATGAGATCGTGTAACTCCCGGATACCGTAGGAGTGCTTTGGGTGTACCAAATGCACAACGTAACTGGGTGACTATAAAGGTATACTACGGGTATCCCCGAAAGTATCTGTTGGGTTGACACGGATCGAGACTGGGATTTGTCACTCCGTATGACGGAGAGGTATCTCTGGGACCACTCGGTAATGCATCATCATAATGAGCTCAATGTGACCAAGTGTTTGGTCACAGGATCATGCATTACAGTACGAGTAAAGTGACTTGCCGGTAACGAGATTGAACGAGGTATTGGGATACCGACGATCGAATCTCGGGCAAGTAACGTACCGATTGACAAAGGGAATTGTATACGGGGTTACTCGAATCCTCGACATCGTTGTTCATCGATGAGATCATCGAGGAATATGTAGGATCCAACATGGGTATCCAGATCCCGCTGTTGGTTATTGGCCTGAGAGCTGTCTCGGTCATGTCTGCATGATTCCTGAACCCGTAGAGTCTACACACTTAGGCCTCGTTTGGATGCTGGCTATCCCCCCGGGATCCCTGCCTATTCCCCGGGCGAGGAAACCACGAGCCAATTCAGCTCGGGGTGATCCACCGGCGCATTTGGAGGCCCACGACCGCGGGGTAGCCCCGCCCATTCCGCGACTTTTCCCCAGGAGGGCCTTCCACGTCTGCAGTGCTCGGGGAGGAAACTCTCGCTCGCTCGATCTCCCAAACGAGAGGCGGCAGCGGCGGCAAGATCCACGAACGATGCACCACCACGCTCCGCCCTCCTCCGTCCAACGCTCCGCCGGGCAACACGCACCACCGCCCTACACCTCGACGCCCCGCTCCTCCGGCGGGGGCGATGGCGACTGCGACCGGGGGCATCATCCTCCCCCTTCCCGGATCTTGTCTCTGCCTCAAAGCTTCAGTCACTTCCGGCGAAGACGACGGCCAGAGGTCATCCTCCTCTTTCTCACCAAGGTTATCCCCTCCTCCTCCTCTTACACTCACCATTTTTCTTCGCCATGGTGATTTCTTTTTCTGCTACACAAATTGACGAGTGCATGTACAGATAGAAGGACCTCCTCTCCTGTCTGAGATTTGTACCCAAGTGAGCAGTTGTACTGAAGAACACTGAATGCTTTGAAGTGCTCTATCTATCCTGACATCACAAGTGAGCACAACCACCTTTACCTCCCTGTGATGCTAATCTATATGCACAATGTTCTAGTATATTGTGAAGAGGGCAAATTTGTTTGTAGGTGGGTTCGTTCAAGGAGGTAGGATTGATGCAAAATGGTAGTTGAATGACACATGAGATGAACTATATCATAGAAAGCTCGGTGGTTACTATGGTTGTAGGTGGGATGGGTCTGCTGCTGTTTTGGTTTGGCGTGGGTAGCTGAACTTGTTCAGGTGGAAGAAGATGTTGCTTGCTGGGTTAAGATCGTTGATGGCAATAAAACACTAGTTCAATTTTTCTTGGCGATGAAAAACTAGTTGAGTTGAGCGTGTTTGTTTTTTTGGTACCCATTGTGTACTAGTTGAGTGAAGGTTGCTTGTGTAGACTATATATGCAAGTCTGATGGATACTGCTTTTGTTGCTCCTGTTGGTCCCTAATCTCTAGTTGCTGCTATTGAGGCAAAAATGTTCGTCTGCTCCTTGATGGATATGATGTGATGCCATTCTTTGGTTGATGAAGACTACACTTTTTTTTATCGATTTGTCGCTGAGGCTAGCTGGTCGGAGTTCACATCTCTTTGACTGACTGACTACAACGATTTGTCGCTCTGTCGATTTGAGGTGTTACTACCTTGTATTGTTTGAGGTGTTACTACTGAGTCCAGTCGCATACTTGTTTTACTTTTGTTTGTTCGTTCATTTAAACCTGTGCTACCTAATGACAAAATTTGATTGATCCTCCTGACTGATCATTGTTTTCTAGTAGGTATTGATTTGTGGGTCTACTCTATTTAGTTATCTATATGTATCTATTCATTATTTTATCGTGTTTCAAATGCAGGTGCTCTGACATTATAAGTTGGATTTATCCAAAGACTTGTGTTCAATTGCTTGGTCCCTTTTGATTCGTCGATCATTGAGAAGTTTTCACTCGGAGCAAGAAAGGTATGTGACGTAGTCATCCCTTTGACATGGCCACTAAGGAAGCTTAAATTATGCAAAACTACTGCTCTTGTGATGTTTTTTTTCTCTA
>NW_021197751.1:0-918 GCF_002162155.2 Triticum dicoccoides
CCCTCTTCCTCCCCACCGCTCCACAGCTCCCCGGAAGCCCTGCATCGCCGCCACGTCGCCGTTCCCCTCTTCGGGCTCCGACCACCGTCGCCGTCGATTCGCCGTCTCCAGCGCGTCCCCGAGCCCGCTTCGACGCCCACTGCAACCGCGGTGAGCTACGCCACCGTTTCCCCCTCTCCTTCCCCTCGTTCCCTCACCGTAGCCACCTCCCCACCATGGCCGAACCTCCGCCGTCGCCGAGCTCGCCGTCGACGCAGCTCCGGTGACCATTTGGTCACCCCGGCGAGTCCAACAAGTTCGCAAGACCCCGTAGAGCATCCCTAGCGCCTCGCTTTGCTCGACTTCGAGCTCCAGCACCGATCCCGTGCACGACCGAACCCCGGCGGCCGCAGCCGAGCTCGCCGCCGTCGACTCCGGCCACCCCGACCCCAACGGGCTCCGCCAAGAGCTGCGGGTTGGCCTCAGCTCCACTCCAGTGGTCTCCGCAGTCCGTTTGGTGGCCGAAATGACCAAAACCACTTCCGCCGCCGCGTCGGGCTCGCCGGCGGCTAAACGCCGGTGCAGCCAACTCGGGTTTGACCACGGGTGGGCCCTGGTTGACTCCCCTGAGTCAATGACAGGTGGGGCCCAGCCCTGTTAATTAAACAGGATTAGTTTTAATTAAGTTTTAATTAAAATAATCACCCTGACATGCGGGACCCACTGTCAGGTTTGACCTGGACCAGTTCCGTTGACCTGCTGACGTCACACTGACGTCAGGCTGACGCAGTAATTGATTTTCTGGATTTAATTTAAATCAGGAAATTCCAGAATATTATTTAAACTTCAAAAATTCATAACTTTTATTCTGTAACTCCAAATTGGACAAATTATATATGAAAAATGATCAGAAAAATCCAATCTATCCATCTGTACTAT
>NW_021197752.1:0-979 GCF_002162155.2 Triticum dicoccoides
TCAACTTCAATTCCCTGTGGAGTAACAACATAGCCAAGAAAAGATACTCGGTCGGTGCAAAAGGTGCACTTCCCAAGGTTACCAAACAAACGTGCATCACGTAGAGCAATAAAAACAGCACGTAAATGTTCCAAATGTTCTTCCAAAGATCTGCTATAAATCAGTATATCATCAAAATAGACTACCACAAATCGTCCAATGAAAGCACGTAAAACTTCGTTCATTAGTCTCATGAAAGTACTAGGCGCATTAGTTAACCCAAAAGGCATGACTAACCACTCATATAATCCAAACTTAGTTTTAAATGCTATTTTCCATTCATCTCCCAATTTCATACGAATTTGATGGTATCCACTACGCAAATCAACTTTGGAGAATATTGTAGAGCCACTCAATTCATCAAGCATATCATCTAACCTAGGAATAGGATGACGATAACGAATAGTAATATTATTAATGCCTCTACAATCAACACACATACGTGATGTACCATCCTTTTTCGGCACTAGAATAATAGGAACAGCACAAGGACTAAGGGATTCACGTATATAACCTTTGTCGAGAAGCTCTTGTACTTGACGCATAATCTCCTTCGTCTCCTCTGGATTGGTACGGTATGGTGCACGGTTTGGCAGTGAAGCACCAGGAATTAAGTCAATCTGATGCTCAATCCCTCGAATAGGCGGTAATCCCGGTGGCACGTCTTGTGGAAAGACGTCAGCGAACTCCTGCAAAATGTTAGTGACAGCAGGAGGCAAAGAGGAAGGCACGTCCTCGAATGAAAATAATGCCTCTTTGCACACAAAAGCATAGCAAACAGATTTGCTGAAATCTAGCTCATCAATATCAGATTTGGTGGCAAATAAACATGCACTTTTCAATTTAATTTCAGAAGCAACACTAGATGGTTTATTATTAGGCTTCATTTGTTGCTCAAATTCTTTTGCCACAATCTGATTTTCACTCTTATTCGTCTCCT
>NW_021197753.1:0-1031 GCF_002162155.2 Triticum dicoccoides
AGGGGCCTGCCTCGTGCTCATTGCTAGTAGACAATTTCACGTCCTCCGTACTGATACGTCTCCAACGTATCTATAATTTTTGATTGCTCCATGCTACTTTATCTACTGTTTTAGGCAATATTGGGCTTTATTATCCACTTTTATATTATTTTTGGGACTAACCTATTAACCGGAGGCCCAGCCCAGATTTGTTGTTTTATGCCTATTTCAGTGTTTCGAGGAAAAGGAATATCAGACGGAGTCAAAACGGAACGAAATCAACTGGAGAAGTTATTTTTGGAAGGAAAGAAACCCAGGGAACTTGGAGTGCACGTCAGGGGAGATACGGGCTACCCACGAGGGGGGGGGGGGCGCCCGGGCGGGCCCCCTACCTCGTGGGGCCCCCGTAGCTCCTCCAACGTACCCCCTGCACCCATATATACTCTTGTACCCTAAAACTTCCAGAACAGAAGATAGATCAGGAGTTCCGCCGCCGCAAGCCTCTGTAGCCACCAAAAACCAATCGGGACCCTGTTCCGGCACCCTGCTAGAGGGGGATCCCATCACCGGAGGCCATCTTCATCATCCCGGCGCTATCCATGACGGGGAGGGAGTAGTTCACCCTCGGGGCTGAGGGTATGTACCAGTACCTATGTGTTTGATCTCTCTCTTTCTCTCGTGTTCTCTCTCGTGTTCCCTCTGTGGCACGATCTTGATGTATCCCGAGCTTTGCTATTGTAGTTGGATCTTATGATGTTTCTCCCCCTCTACTCTCTTGTGATGAATTGAGTTTCCCCTTTGAAGTTATCTTATCGGATTGAGTCTTTATGAGAACACTTGATGTATGTCTTGCCGTGATTATCTGTGGTGACAATGGGATATCATGTGCCACTTGATGTATGTTTTGGTGACCAACTTGCGGGTTCCACCCATGTACCTATGCATAGGGGTTGGCACATGTTCTTCACTCTCCGAGAAACTTTGGGGCACTATTTGAAGTAGTTTTATGTTGGTTGGATGAATCTGAGATTGTGTGATGCATATCGTATAAT
>NW_021197754.1:0-41573 GCF_002162155.2 Triticum dicoccoides
GGCTATTTTTAGAGTCCGTATGTGTGGGGAAACAAGAGATAGGGTTGATTTCGGACCCCTCCACCAAGGGCCACGAAATTCCCCCCCTCTTCCTCCATATATACAGCCCTTAGGGCATCGTTTAGACTTTGGGTTTTGTTTAGATTAAAAGTTCGCCATAGCTGCAACTTCGCGTACTTCGTTTGTGTTCAACGACCAGACAAAGGCGTCACAGAACCCCACCTTGATCAATAAAGCTTTCATCTTAAATTCGCAATATCCAGATTGCAATCTCAGTTTCTTGCTTGTTCTTCGTTTGCTCGCAGGAAACAGACCCTCGTGGTCAGGTTGATCGTGCTCCGGCGTGGTCAATAACCTCTCGGAGTTGGTTTAGCGATTGCTAAGGCACGACGTCCTCGCACGTTCGTAGTCGGATCGTCAAAGTCGACTTCCACCAAAGCGAAATCCACCATCTCATCGAAAGACGGGACACCTTTGCCTCTATCACTATACTATATGCATATTTGGCTGGTGGAAAACTCTACGGTTTCAGTTTTGCGTAAAGCCAATTTTCCCCTACTGAAAAGGATTAAATTTTATTTAACTATCATGGTAGTTGTCAAACATTGAAAATGGCTGACAGCATTCTCAATCCCAATTATGCATCATCATTTAACACAACCCAACAAATAAATTTTAGAGTAACATGATGAGATGCACATGATAATCCAGGTACTAGATACTCAAGATGTCCATAACCGGGGACACGGCTAACCATGATTAGTTTATACACTCTGTAGAGGTTTGCGCACTTTTCCCCACAAGACTCGATCGCCTCCGTTTGATTTCTCACACTACATAGTGTTTGAGAAACGGATGACCGAGACATAGTCTTTCAGAAGCGCTAGCACCTTACGATCGGGTAGACCGATACACCTACTTTCCCCTACATCTGCTAGTCTACCACTGTAAGAGTTCGCACAACCTACTCAACTATGCTAGAGCCCATAGTATGTTGTTGCTGCACACGGAAGTTTCTAGCATGAATAATCTCATGATCCCTTTGAGCCTGGGTGGCGGTCCAAAAGAAAAACAGGCAATCGCTGGAATACCCAGGTGCCTCAATCCACACAGATGTGTGTTTAAGTTGCCACCTTAGATAAACCATTAAATTAACAATCTCACATCTGTCATGGATACACTCACCCAATCCACGTCTACTAGCATAGCATGGCATAATAAGCAAACGTAGAAGTAACTCCCAAGGTTTGAGAATAAACAGGTAATAGGTTCCACCTCAACTACTTCCCAAACCCACAATTTAATTAGATCCTAATCATGTAATGTGCGAGGGTTGATCTAATGCAATAAAAACTAGGTAGTTGGAAGTATGATCAAAGTGTTACTTGCCTTGCTGATGATCCGCAAAACCTAGCGATTCGAAGTAGCAGGCGGCGCACTCTGGGTACTCTATCGCAAACAAACAAGCATACAATAAGTACTCATCTAATGCATAGGTAAAATTCGAGTAAGAGATCTAACCAGAAAGTTCAACTTAATAACTCCGGTTGGCAAAAGAATCGAATCGAACGAAGCAACGAAAGACAAACGGCAAAAGAAACAGGCTTCGTTTACTATTCTGTATCTAGGGCAATTTTTACGGTGGCAAAAACTTGTTTGAGTTGCTTAAACGGAAAGATGGTTTCGAGACGAAACTCCAGGCACTTGAATTGCCTGATTCCGATAAACGAGCGAAAAGTTAGACTAAAACGAAAATCGGATCAGGAATCGCGATCAGAAAAATCACGGATTTAATCCGAGAAAAAGAAAAACGACGAACGTTCGTTAAAACGAACGAACGGGCGAACGCTCGCTAATTAAATAAACCGGAAAAACCGATCTATTTAAAAAAACGAAACTAAAAAAACCGAACAAAACCGACGGAAAACCGATCGATTTTTTAAAAAAACGGCGGCGAGAAAAGCTACCTTCGGCGGCGGCGGATCCGGTGGCGGGGCGGCGGCGGTGCGGCGGCGGCGCGGGGCGGCGGCGGCGGCGCTCTAGGGTTAGGGTTTGGGGCGGGGCGCGGCTGGGCTGGCCTCGGGCCTATGCGGCGCTATAAAAAGGCCCGGCCAGGCGGAGTCCTGGCCGGTTACGGCCCAGAGTTGGTTCGGGCTTTTTTTTAAAAATAATTACGCTGAGAAAAAAACAAAAGGAATACTAAATGGACTCCAAAAATCCCGAAATAAATTTTCCCCACCTTCTAAAATCAGGCCGCACAGAATGAACATTTATTTGGGGCCTAAATGAAATTTTGAAAAATGCGAATTTTTCCTAAATTCTAATAAAATGGCAAATAAAACCAAAATAAAAACTTATTTCATTTTTTATTAAATCCTCAATATTTCTTTATTTTGGGAAAGTCATTTTATTCCCTCTCTCATATTTTTGTAATAGAAATAATTGAAGATAAAATAAATAAAATCAAATGATCCTATTTTCAAAATTTGAGAAAAACTCAAATATGAAAATAACGAAATCCACAACTCTCTCCGAGGGTCCTTGAGTTGCGTAGAATTTTCTAGGATCAACCAAAATGAAATAAAATATGATATGCAATGATGATCTAGTGTATAACATTCCAAATTGAAAATTTGGGATGTTACAGTGATATTGAAGTTGTGCTAGTTGAGTAGTTGTGAATTTGAAGAATACTTGTGTTAAGGTTTGTGATTCCCGTAGCATGCACGTATGGTGAACCATTATGTGATGAGGTCAGAGCATGATTTATTTATTGATTGTCTTCCTTATGAGTGGCGGTCGGGGATGAGCGATGGTCTTTTCCTACCAATCTATCCCCCTAGGAGCATGCACGTAATACTTTGCTTTGATAACTTGTAGATTTTTGCAATAAGTATATGAGTTCTTTGAGTCCATGGATTATACGCACTTTTCTCACCCTTCCACCATTGCTAGCCTCTCTAATACCGCACACTTTTCACCGGTATCATACACCCACCATATACTTTCCTCAAAACAGCCACCATACCCACCTATTATGGCATTTCCATAGCCATTCCGACATATATTGCCATGCAACTTTCCATCGCTCCGTTTATTATGACACACTCTGATGAGGACATCAATACAATTGTTACACCCACAGCCCCTGCTGCTATACATACTGGACCAATTACTAGAGCTCGTGCACGCCAACTAAATTACCAGGTACTTTCGTTTCTTGGTAATGATTCTAATGTTCATGAGAATATGATGCTGCCTAAATTGGATACATTTGTTTTGCTTACAAATGAAGGGCCTAGCTTGGAGAAGGATGAACATTGGAGCAAGAACAAGCATGGAGATGATGGCATGCGCAAGGGAAACAAGAACGGAGTTACAAGTGATGATTTCAGGACTTTGAAGCCACCATAATGGGTGCATGAAGCCTTGGACGAAATATACAAGACGCCACTTCATAAATTTCGTCCCGAGGCTATTTTAGGTGCTGCGTCACCTTATTATTGGGCCAGGCCCATGTAATTTCGAAATACATAAGTATAGGCTATTTTTAGAGTCCGTATGTGTGGGGAAACAAGAGATAGGGTTGATTTCAGACCCCTCCACCAAGGGCCACGAAATTCCCCCCCTCTTCCTCCATATATACAGCCCTTAGGGCATCGTTTAGACTTTGGGTTTTGTTTAGATTAAAAGTTCGCCATAGCTGCAACTTCGCGTACTTCGTTTGTGTTCAACGACCAGACAAAGGCGTCACAGAACCCCACCTTGATCAATAAAGCTTTCATCTTATATTCGCAATATCCAGATTGCAATCTCAGTTTCTTGCTTGTTCTTCGTTTGCTCGCAGGAAACAGACCCTCGTGGTCAGGTTGATCGTGCTCCGGCGTGGTCAATAACCTCTCGGAGTTGGTTTAGCGATTGCTAAGGCGCGACGTCCTCGCACGTTCGTAGTCGGATCGTCAAAGTCGACTTCCACCAAAGCGATATCCATCATCTCATCGAAAGACGGGACACCTTTGCCTCTATCAGGTTATATCGCGAATCCCTTAGTCCTTGTGCTGTTCCTATTATTCTAGTGCCGAAAAAGGATGGTACATCATGTATGTGTGTTGATTGTAGAGGCATTAATAATATTACTATTCGTTATCGTTATCCTATTCCTAGGCTAGATGATATGCTTGATGAATTGAGTGGCTCTACAATATTCTCCAAAGTTGATTTGCGTAGTGGATACCATCAAATTCGTATGAAATTGGGAGATGAATGGAAAACAGCATTCAAAACTAAGTTTGGATTATATGAGTGGTTAGTCATGCCTTTTGGGTTAACTAATGCACCTAGTACTTTCATGAGATTAATGAACGAAGTTTTACGTGCTTTCATTGGACGATTTGTGGTAGTTTACTTTGATGACATATTGATTTATAGCAGATCTTTGGAAGAACATTTGGAACATTTACGTGTTGTTTTTATTGCTCTACGTGATGCACGTTTGTTTGGTAACCTTGGGAAGTGCACCTTTTGCACCGACCGAGTATCTTTTCTTGGCTATGTTGTTACTCCACAGGGAATTGAAGTTGATAAAGCCAAGATTGAAGCTATTGAGAGTTGGCCGCAAACCAAAACGGTCACACAAGTGAGGAGTTTTCTTGGCCTCGCTGGATTCTATAGGCGTTTTGTGAGAGATTTCAGCACCATTGCTGCACCTCTCAATGAGCTTACAAAGAAAGATGTGCCTTTTCTTTGGGGTACCGCACAGGAAGAAGCCTTCACGGTATTGAAAGATAAGTTGACACATGCTCCTTTACTCCAACTTCCTGATTTTAATAAGACTTTTGAGCTTGAATGTGATGCTAGTGGAATTGGATTAGGAGGTGTGTTATTACAAGATGGCAAACCTGTTGCATACTTTTCTGAAAAATTGAGTGGGCCTAGTCTGAATTATTCTACTTATGATAAAGAATTATATGCTCTTGTTCGGACTTTAGAAACATGGCAACATTATTTATGGCCCAAAGAATTTGTTATACATTCTGATCATGAATCATTGAAACATATTAAAAGTCAAGCTAAACTGAATCGTAGACATGCTAAATGGGTTGAATTCATTGAGACTTTCCCTTATGTCATTAAACACAAGAAGGGAACAGAAAATGTTATTGCTGATGCTTTGTCTCGTCGCTATACTATGCTTTCACAACTTGACTTCAAAATATTTGGTTTGGAGACCATCAAAGATCAATATGTGCATGATGCTAATTTTAAAGATGTAATGCATAATTGTAAAGAAGGAAGAATGTGGAACAAGTTTGTTGTTAACGATGGATTTGTGTTTCGTGCTAACAAGTTATGCATTCCAGCTAGCTCCGTTCGTCTTTTGTTGTTGCAGGAGGCGCATGGAGGAGGATTAATGGGACACTTTGGCGTGAAGAAGACGGAGGACGTACTTGCTACATATTTCTTTTGGCCAAAGATGAGACGGGATGTTGAGCGTTTTATTGCTCGCTGCACTACATGTCAAAAAGCTAAGTCACGCCTCAATCCTCATGGTTTATATATGCCTTTGCCTGTACCTAGTGTTCCTTGGGAGGATATATCTATGGACTTTGTTTTAGGTTTACCTCGAACAAAGAAGGGGAGGGATAGCATATTTGTTGTCGTGGATAGATTCTCGAAAATGGCACACTTTATACCATGTCATAAAAGCGATGATGCTGTTAATGTTGCTGATTTGTTCTTTCGTGAAATTATTCGCTTGCATGGTGTGCCAAATACTATTGTTTCAGATCGTGATACTAAATTTCTTAGCCATTTTTGGAGATGTTTATGGGCTAAGTTGGGGACTAAACTGCTTTTTAGTACTACTTGTCACCCCCAAACTGATGGACAAACTGAAGTAGTCAATAGAACGTTGTCTACTATGCTTAGGGCTGTTTTGAAGAATAATAAGAAAATGTGGGAGGAATGCTTGCCTCATATTGAATTTGCTTATAATCGTTCCTTGCATTCTACTACTAAGATGTGCCCTTTGGAAGTTGTGTATGGTTTCCTACCTCGTGCACCTATTGATTTGTTGCCTGTTCCATCTTCGGAGAAGGTTAATTTTGATGCTAAACAACGTGCTGAATTGATTTCAAAAATGCATGAGTTAACTAAGGAAAACATTGAGCGTATGAATGCTAATTATAAACTTGCTGGAGATAAGGGTAGAAAACATGTTGTGTTTGCACCTGGAGATCTTGTTTGGTTACATTTGCGTAAGGATAGATTTCCTGATTTGTGCAAATCAAAGTTAATGCCACGTGCTGATGGTCCCTTTAAGGTGTTAGAGAAAATAAATGATAATGCATATAAACTTGAGCTGCCTGCAGATTTTGGGGTTAGTCCCACTTTTAACATTGCAGATTTGAAGCCTTATTTGGGTGAGGAAGATGAACTTCCATCGAGGACGACTTCATTTCAAGAAGGGGAGGATGATGAGGACATCAATACAATTGTTACACCCACAGCCCCTGCTGCTATACATACTGGACCAATTACTAGAGCTCGTGCACGCCAACTAAATTACCAGGTACTTTCGTTTCTTGGTAATGATTCTAATGTTCATGAGAATATGATGCTGCCTAAATTGGATACATTTGTTTTGCTTACAAATGAAGGGCCTAGCTTGGAGAAGGATGAACATTGGAGCAAGAACAAGCATGGAGATGATGGCATGCGCAAGGGAAACAAGAACGGAGTTACAAGTGATGATTTCAGGACTTTGAAGCCACCATAATGGGTGCATGAAGCCTTGGACGAAATATACAAGATGCCACTTCATAAATTTCGTCCCAAGGCTATTTTAGGTGCTGCGACACCTTATTATTGGGCCAGGCCCATGTAATTTCGAAATACATAAGTATAGGCTATTTTTAGAGTCCGTATGTGTGGGGAAACAAGAGATAGGGTTGATTTCGGACCCCTCCACCAAGGGCCACGAAATTCTCCCCTCTTCCTCCATATATACAGCCCTTAGGGCATCGTTTAGACTTTGGGTTTTGTTTAGATTAAAAGTTCGCCATAGCTACAACTTCGCGTACTTCGTTTGTGTTCAACGACCAGACAAAGGCGTCACAGAACCCCACCTTGATCAATAAAGCTTTCATCTTATATTCGCAATATCCAGATTGCAATCTCAGTTTCTTGCTTGTTCTTCGTTTGCTCGCAGGAAACAGACCCTCGTGGTCAGGTTGATCGTGCTCCGGCGTGGTCAATAACCTCTCGGAGTTGGTTTAGCGATTGCTAAGGCGCGACGTCCTCGCACGTTCGTAGTCGGATCGTCAAAGTCGACTTCCACCAAAGCGAAATCCACCATCTCATCGAAAGACGGGACACCTTTGCCTCTATCAAGTGGTATCAGATTTCCAGGTTGCTCAGTGAGATTTTACAGTTTTTCGTAGTTTAGATCGAGTCTGTTCTTCATACCTACAGTCCACGAAAAAGCCACAAAAAAAAATTAGGGTTAGTGCATCATATCCGAACCAATCTGAGCCTTTGCATAATCTTTTTAGGGTTTTGCTTTGTTGAATTTGCGGTTGCATCGTCGTGTCTAGTTGCTGGTCTTAGAGTCTAGTCTTTTAGAGTTTCGAGTTCTGGTCATAAGTTGTCACGCCGCCGCCGCACCATCATCATCACCCCTGCCATCTACCACCACCGCTTATCCGCCACCGCTTCGAATCCGTATCCATATACCACCACAGCTGTCATATACCACCACCGCTGCCATCTACCACCATATATCCACCACCAATCAGAGTTCTTGTCATATTAGGTTTGTTTTCGAGATCCATCTAGATTCCGATTCGTGTTTCCTTGCCGGAGTAGGTTTCGGAAAAAGAAAAAAAAAAGAGTCGGGTAGCCACGCTCCGTTTAGGCCCAAAATTTTTCGAAAACGCATTTTTCGAAAAAATTTCTGGCTATCCTATTTTTAGGTGTTTCTGAGTGTTTTGAGACAGGTGCCATTATAGGAAGTTTTTTTTGACCCGTTTCCAGTTTTTGGGTCCGGGCAGTCAAAAAAAAAAAATTGGTCAAAAAAATTTCGTGCCCATCCTGTCAGTTTGAGCTAAGAAGAGTTTTGAGACACTCGCCATTATAGTGATTTTTCGCAAAAAAAAAAAGCAGCGCAAAAAAAAAAGAGCGCAAAAAAAAAAGAGCGCAAAAAAAAATCCAGAGTGTGCTTTTCCCTTGTTTACGTGCCGCGCCGTGATTTTGTTAGTGTTCTAGGCTCGCGTCTCTAGCACAGTCTAGCCTAGGACCAGCACAGTACCGTCGTTGAGCGTTTATTCAACTTTGCATCTCTGAATTGATTATTGCTGACCCTTTTTGCTACCATACTATAAGCCTTCCCAGCTCCACATACATCTACGTCGTGTGTTCGACTCTCCCTGGTAATCGCTCTATCCAAGCTTTGAGAGTTTTTGACTACAACGGTTGCCGATCACCGCCTGCTGCTGGGTAAGAACTGGTAAGAATTTGAGATTTGCTTGACGGATTTGTGACACCCACCACCACCACTTGTTCGTAGTCTGTAGGATCATATTCTTGTGTGTTTCTATTGCTGCTAACCATGCCAGGATCACAAGCCGACGAGATTGACTGGGAGAATTTATCGAACAAGGAGCTTCATGATAAGTTTCAGCAAATGATGACTGAACAGGTGCAAGATGTGCTGAACAATTTTGAAGAGGCCATGGAGAAGATCACTGGCTTTGAGAAGACGTTCGAAACAAAGCTCGATAACAAGTTTAATGAATTGCTCGCGCGTCTTCCACCACCACCACCCACTGCAGCTAACGCACCTCTCCAACAGCAACAACAACGACTACCTCCACGTCGCGAAGCAGACCTCCGCCGAGCAAGCCGTGTTCCTCTTGCGTTTGGCCAAACTGTTGGTGCTACTGTTGATACTTCTGTGGCTCCTGCTGCTGATGCGGAGGAGGATGATTATGTGGAAGATTATGAGGATGAGGTTGATCAAAATCAGCACTACGTGCAGCCACCTGTACCACCACCAGCAGGTCGACCTCAGGTATATATTCGTAATGGTAGGCCTGCACCACCACCTCAGGTACGAGATGATGTCCATATTCCTAAACTGAAATTGAATATTCCACCATTTGAGGGTAGATATGTTCCTGATATATATCTTACTTGGGAGTTAGAAACTGAACAACGATTTACATGTTTACAATATCCTGAGGAGAGACGAGTTGTGGCTGCCGTTTGTGCTTTCACTAGTTTTGCATGTGTATGGTGGTCTGAACATTGTAGATTATATCCTATTCCAACTACTTGGGCTGCTTTGAATACTGCTATGCGTACGCGTTGGGTTCCACCATATTATCAACGTGAATTGCTTCAAAAATTGCAGCGTTTAAGACAAGGGAAAAATTCTGTAGAAGAATATTATCAGGAATTACAAACTGGCATGATTAGATGTGGTATTGTTGAGGAGAATGAAGCTATGCTTGCACGTTTTCTGGGTGGATTAAATAGAGAGATTCAGACCATTCTAGACTATAAGGAGTATACTAATATCACTCGTTTATTCCATCTTGCTTGTAAAGCTGAACGTGAAGTGCAGGATCGACAAGCATTGGGGCGAACTAACTTTTCTGCAGGCCGACCTTCATCATGGACACCACGTGCATCTTCTACTTCAACTGCACCAGCACCTCCATCCGGTGCCACCTCCAGCCGTGATACAAGAAAACAGGCACAACCACCATTATCTTCCAAGAGCGCACCTGCGGGTCCTGCACAGCGTTCTTCTTCTTCCATGGCATCAACAGGGCACACAAGTGATATTATTTGTCGTCGTTGTAAGGGAGGAGGTCATAATGCGAGAGAATGCAAATCTCCGCGTGTGATGATTGCTACCGCGGATGGTGGATATGAGTCCGCTAGTGACTATGATGAGGAGACTTTGGCTCTTATTACACGTGAAGAACATGGTGGAGATGATTCTGATCATGAGACGCAATACATGGCTCCTGAAGACGCTGACAGGTATGAATGTTTAGTTGCTCAACGTGTTTTGAGTGTGCAGGTCACACAAGCTGAGCAAAATCAGAGGCACAATTTGTTCCATACCAAGGGAGTTGTGAAGGAACGTTCTGTGCGCGTCATCGTAGACGGAGGGAGCTGCAACAACTTGGCTAGCATGGAGATGGTGGAGAAGCTTTCTCTCACCACAAGACCACATCCACATCCTTACTACATCCAATGGTTCAACAACAGCGGCAAGGTTAAGGTAACACGTACTGTTCGTGTGCATTTTAGTATCTCTACATATGCTGATTATGTTGATTGTGATGTGGTACCTATGCAAGCATGTTCCTTATTACTTGGTAGACCATGGCAATTTGATAAAAATTCTGTACACCATGGTAGAAACAATCACTATACTCTTGTTCATAAGGATAAAAATATTACTTTGCTTCCTATGACTCCTGATTCCATTTTGAAAGATGATATTAATAGAGCTAATAAAGCACAACAGGAGAAGAATAAGAGTGAAAATCAGATTGTGGCAAAAGAATTTGAGCAACAAATGAATCCTAATAATAAACCATCTAGTGTTGCTTCTGAAATTAAATTGAAAAGTGCATGTTTATTTGCCACCAAATCTGATATTGATGAGCTAGATTTCAGCAAATCTGTTTGCTATGCTTTTGTGTGCAAAGAGGCATTATTTTCATTCGAGGACGTGCCTTCCTCTTTGCCTCCTGCTGTCACTAACATTTTGCAGGAGTTCGCTGACGTTTTTCCACAAGACGTGCCACCGGGATTACCGCCTATTCGAGGGATTGAGCATCAGATTGACTTAATTCCCGGTGCTTCACTGCCAAACCGTGCACCATACCGTACCAATCCAGAGGAGACGAAGGAGATTATGCGTCAAGTACAAGAGCTTCTCGACAAAGGTTATATACGCGAATCCCTTAGTCCTTGTGCTGTTCCTACTATTCTAGTGCCGAAAAAGGATGGTACATCACGTATGTGTGTTGATTGTAGAGGCATTAATAATATTACTATTCGTTATCGTCATCCTATTCCTAGGCTAGATGATATGCTTGATGAATTGAGTGGCTCTACAATATTCTCCAAAGTTGATTTGCGTAGTGGCTACCATCAAATTCGTATGAAATTGGGAGATGAATGGAAAAC
Source organism: Triticum dicoccoides (assembly GCF_002162155.2). Lineage (NCBI taxonomy): Eukaryota > Viridiplantae > Streptophyta > Magnoliopsida > Poales > Poaceae > Triticum > Triticum dicoccoides. The sequence goes on from NW_021197754.1 coordinate 11,212, forward strand.
AGCATTTAAAACTAAGTTTGGATTATATGAGTGGTTAGTCATGCCTTTTCGGTTAACTAATGCACCTAGTACTTTCATGAGATTAATGAACGAAGTTTTACGTGCTTTCATTGGACGATTTGTGGTAGTCTATTTTGATGATATACTGATTTATAGCAGATCTTTGGAAGAACATTTGGAACATTTACGTGCTGTTTTTATTGCTCTACGTGATGCACGTTTGTTTGGTAACCTTGGGAAGTGCACCTTTTGCACCGACCGAGTATCTTTTCTTGGCTATGTTGTTACTCCACAGGGAATTGAAGTTGACAAAGCCAAGATTGAAGCCATTGAGAGTTGGCCGCAGCCCAAAACGGTCACACAGGTGAGGAGTTTTCTTGGCCTCGCTGGATTCTATAGGCGTTTTGTGAGAGATTTCAGCACCATTGCTGCACCTCTCAACGAGCTTACAAAGAAGGATGTGCCTTTTGTTTGGGGTACCGCACAGGAAGAAGCCTTCACGGTATTGAAAGATAAGTTGACACATGCTCCTTTACTCCAACTTCCTGATTTTAATAAGACTTTTGAGCTTGAATGTGATGCTAGTGGAATTGGATTAGGAGGTGTGTTATTACAAGATGGCAAACCTGTTGCATACTTTTCTGAAAAATTGAGTGGGCCTAGTCTGAATTATTCTACTTATGATAAAGAATTATATGCTCTTGTTCGGACTTTAGAAACATGGCAACATTATTTATGGCCCAAAGAATTTGTTATACATTCTGATCATGAATCATTGAAACATATTAAAAGTCAAGCTAAACTGAATCGTAGACATGCTAAATGGGTTGAATTCATTGAGACTTTCCCTTATGTCATTAAACACAAGAAGGGAACAGAAAATGTTATTGCTGATGCTTTGTCTCGTCGCTATACTATGCTTTCACAACTTGACTTCAAAATATTTGGTTTGGAGACCATCAAAGATCAATATGTGCATGATGCTAATTTTAAAGATGTAATGCATAATTGTAAAGAAGGAAGAATGTGGAACAAGTTTGTTGTTAACGATGGATTTGTGTTTCGTGCTAACAAGTTATGCATTCCAGCTAGCTCCGTTCGTCTTTTGTTGTTGCAGGAGGCGCATGGAGGAGGATTAATGGGACACTTTGGCGTGAAGAAGACGGAGGACGTACTTGCTACATATTTCTTTTGGCCAAAGATGAGACGGGATGTTGAGCGTTTTATTGCTCGCTGCACTACATGTCAAAAAGCTAAGTCACGCCTCAATCCTCATGGTTTATATATGCCTTTGCCTGTACCTAGTGTTCCTTGGGAGGATATATCTATGGACTTTGTTTTAGGTTTACCTCGAACAAAGAAGGGGAGGGATAGCATATTTGTTGTCGTGGATAGATTCTCGAAAATGGCACACTTTATACCATGTCATAAAAGCGATGATGCTGTTAATGTTGCTGATTTGTTCTTTCGTGAAATTATTCGCTTGCATGGTGTGCCAAATACTATTGTTTCAGATCGTGATACTAAATTTCTTAGCCACTTTTGGAGATGTTTATGGGCTAAGTTGGGGACTAAACTGCTTTTTAGTACTACTTGTCACCCCCAAACTGATGGACAAACTGAAGTAGCCAATAGAACGTTGTCTACTATGCTTAGGGCTGTTTTGAAGAATAATAAGAAAATGTGGGAGGAATGCTTGCCTCATATTGAATTTGCTTACAATCGTTCATTGCATTCTACTACTAAGATGTGCCCTTTTGAAGTTGTGTATGGTTTCCTACCTCGTGCACCTATTGATTTGTTGCCTCTTCCATCTTCGGAGAAGGTTAATTTTGATGCTAAACAACGTGCTGAATTGATTTTAAAAATGCATGAGTTAACTAAGGAAAACATTGAGCGTATGAATGCTAAATATAAACTTGCTGGAGATAAGGGTAGAAAACATGTTGTGTTTGCACCTGGAGATCTTGTTTGGTTACATTTGCGTAAGGATAGATTTCCTGATTTGCGCAAATCAAAGCTAATGCCACGTGCTGATGGTCCCTTTAAGGTGTTAGAGAAAATAAATGATAATGCATATAAACTTGAGCTGCCTGCAGATTTTGGGGTTAGTCCCACTTTTAACATTGCAGATTTGAAGCCTTATTTGGGTGAGGAAGATGAGTTTCCATCGAGGACGACTTCATTTCAAGAAGGGGAGGATGATGAGGACATCAATACCATTGTTACACCCACAGGCCCTGCTGCTATGCATACTGGACCAATTACTAGAGCTCGCGCACGCCAACTAAATTACCAGGTACTTTCGTTTCTTGGTAATGATTCTAATGTTCATGAGAATATGATGCTGCCTAAATTGGATACATTTGTTTTGCTTACAAATGAAGGGCCTAGCTTGGAGGAGGATGAACATTGGAGCAAGAACAAGCATGGAGATGATGGCATGCGCAAGGGGAACAAGAACGGAGTTACAAGTGATGATTTCAGGACTTTGAAGCCACCATAATGGGTGCATGAAGCCTTGGACGAAATATACAAGATGCCACTTTATAAATTTCGTCCCGAGGCTATTTTAGGTGCTGCGTCACCTTATTATTGGGCCAGGCCCATGTAATTTCGAAATACATAAGTATAGGCTATTTTTAGAGTCCGTATGTGTGGGGAAACAAGAGATAGGGTTGATTTCGGACCCCTCCACCAAGGGCCACGAAATTCCCCCCTCTTCCTCCATATATACAGCCCTTAGGGCATCGTTTAGACTTTGGGTTTTGTTTAGATTAAAAGTTCGCCATAGCTGCAACTTCGCGTACTTCGTTTGTGTTCAACAACCAGACAAAGGCGTCACAGAACCCCACCTTGATCAATAAAGCTTTCATCTTATATTCGCAATATCCAGATTGCAATCTCAGTTTCTTGCTTGTTCTTCGTTTGCTCGCAGGAAACAGACCCTCGTGGTCAGGTTGATCGTGCTCCGGCGTGGTCAATAACCTCTCGGAGTTGGTTTAGCGATTGCTAAGGCGCGACGTCCTCGCACGTTCGTAGTCGGATCGTCAAAGTCGACTTCCACCAAAGCGAAATCCTCCATCTCATCGAAAGACGGGACACCTTTGCCTCTATCACACTCCATCATTATTATATTGCTTAGCATGATCATGTAGTTGACATAGTATTTGTGGCAAAGCCACCGTTCATAATTCTTTCATACATGTCACTCATGAGTCATTGCATATCCCGGTACACCGCCGAAGGCATTCATATAGAGTCATATTTTGTTCTAAGTATCGAGTTGTAATTGTTGAGTTGTAATAAAATAAAAGTGTGATGATCATCATTATTAGAGCATTCTCCCAGTGAGGAAAGGATGATGGAGACTATGATTCCCCCACAAGTCGGGATGAGACTCCGGGCGAAAAATAAAAAAAAGAGAAAGAAAAGAGTCCATAAAAAAGAGAAAAGGCCCGAATAATAAAAAAATATGAGAGAAAAAGAGAGAAGGGGCAATGCTACTATCCTTTTACCACACTTGTGCTTCAAAGTAGCAACATGATATTCATAGTAGAGAGTCTCTCATTTCGTCACTTTCATATACTAGTGGGAAATTTTCATTATAGAACTTGGCTTGTATATTCCAATGATGGGCTTCCTCAAAATGCCCTAGGTATTCATGAGCAAGCAAGTTGGATGCAAACCCACTTAGTTTCTTTTTGAGCTTTCATATACTTATAGCTCTAGTGCATCCATTGCATGGCAATCCCTACTCACTCACATTGATATCTATTGATGGGCATCTCCATAGCCCGTTGATACGCCTAGTTGATGTGAGACTATCTTCTCCCTTTTTGTCTTCTCCACAACCACCATTCTATTCCACCTATAGTGCTATATCCATGGCTCATGCTCATGTATGGCGTGAAGATTGAAAAAGTTTTGAGAATGTCAAAATTATGAAACAATTGCTTGGCTTGTCATCGGGGTTGTGCATGATTTAAAGACTTTGTGTGGTGAAGACAGAGCATCGCCAGACTATATGATTTTGTAGGGATAACTTTCTTTGGCCATGTTATTTTGAGAAGACATAATTGCTTTGTTAGTATGCTTGAAGTATTATTATTTTTATGTCAATATGAACTTCTGTCTTGAATCTTTCGGATCTGAATATTCATACCACAATCAAGAAGAATTACATTAAAATTATGCCAAGTAGCACTCCGCATAAAAAATTCTGTTTTTATCATTTACCTACTAGAGGACGAGCAGGAATTAAGCTTGGGGATGCTTGATACATCTCCAAGGTATCTATAATTTTTGATTGCTCCATGCCATATTATCTACTGTTTTGGACATTATTGCGCTTTATTATCCACTTTTATATTATTTTTGGGACTAACCTATTAATAGGAGGCCCAACCCAGAATTGCTGTTTTTGCCTGTTTTAGGGTTTTGAAGAAAAGGAATATCAAACGGAGTCCAAACGTAATGAAACCTTCGGGAATGTGATTTTCTCAACGAACAAGACCGAGGAGACTTGGACCCTACGTCAAGACACAAAAGAGGAGGCCACGAGCTAGGGGGCACGCCTACCTACCCCCCCCAAGGCAGGCCCTCCACCCTCGTGCGCCCCCTGTTGCTCCACCGACGTACTCCTTCCTCCTATATATACCTACGTACCCCAAAACGATCAGATACGGAGCCGAAACCCTAATTCCACCGCCGCAACTTTCTGTATCCATGATATCCCATCTTGGGGCCTGTTCCGGAGCTCCGCCGGAGGGGGCATCGATCACGGAGGGCTTCTACATCCACATCATAGCCCCTCCGATCAAGTGAGAGTAGTTCACCTCAGACCTACGGGTCCATAGTTATTAGCTAGATGGCTTCTTCTCTCTTTTTGGATCTCAATACAATGTTCTCCCCCTCTCTTGTGGAGAACTATTCGATGTAATCTTCTTTTTGCGGTGTGCTTGTTGAGACCGATGAATTGTGAGTTTATGATCAAGTCTATCTATGAACAATATTTGAATCTTCTCTGAATTCTTTTATGTATGATTGGTTATCTTTGCAAGTCTCTTTGAATTATCAGTTTGGTTCGGCCTACTGGATTGATCTTTCTTGCAATGGGAGAAGTGCTTAGCTTTGGGTTCAATCTTGCGGTGTCCTTTCCCAGTGATAGTAGGGGCAGTAAGGCACGTATTGTATTGTTGCCATCGGGGATAACAAGATGGGGTTTTCATCATATTGCATGAGTTTATCCCTCTACATCATGTCATCTTGCTTAAGGCGTTACTCTGTTTTTAAATTAATACTCTAGATGCATGCTGGATAGCGGTCGATGAGTGGAGTAATAGTAGTAGATGTAGGAAGGAGTCGGTCTACTTGTCTCAGACGTGATGCCTATATACATGATCATACCTAGATATTCTCATAACTATGCTCAATTCTATCAATGGCTCAACAGTAATTTGTTCACCCACTGTAGAATACTTATGCTCTCGAGAGAAGCCACTAGTGAAACCTATGGCCCCCGGGTCTATCTTCATCATATTAATCTCCTACTACTTAATTATTTCCTTTGCTTTTTTACTTTGCTTTTATTGTACTTTGCATCTTTATCACAAAAATACCAAAAAAATATTATCTTATCATATTTATCAGATCTCACTCTCGTAAGTGGCCGTGTAGGGATTGACAACCCCTTATCGCGTTGGTTGCGAAGATTTATTTGTTTTGTGCAGGTGCGAGGGACTGGCGCATAGCCTCCTACTGGATTGATACCTTGTTCTCAAAAACGGAGGGAAATACTTACGCTACTTTGGTGCATCATCCCTTCCTCTTCGGGAAAACCAACGCAGTGCTCAAGAGGTAGCATGGGCCTAGTCTGAACTATTCTACTTATGATAAAGAATTATATGCTCTTGTTCGGACCTTAGAAACATGACAACATTATTTATGGCCCAAGGAATTTGTTATACATTATGATCATGAATCTTTGAAACACATTAAAAGTCAAGCAAAACTGAATCGTAGACATGCTAAATGGGTTGAATTCATTGAGACTTTCCCTTATGTCATTAAACACAAGAAGGGTAAAGAAAATATTATTGCTGATGCATTGTCTCGTCGTTATACTATGCTTTCACGACTTACTTTAAAATATTTGGTTTGGACACCATCAAAGATCAATATGTGCATGATGCTGAATTTAAAGATGTATTGCGGAATTGTAAGGAAGGGAGAACTTGGAACAAGTTCGTTCTTAACGATGGATTTGTGTTTCGTGCTAACAAGCTATGCATTCCAGCTAGCTCTGTTCGTCTTTTGTTGTTGCAGGAGGCACATGGAAGAGGATTAATGGGACACTTTGGCACCAAGAAGACGGAGGATATACTTGCTACACATTTCTTTTGGCCAAAGATGAGACGGGATGTTGAGCGTTTTGATGCTCGCTGCACTGCATGTCAACAAGCTAAGTCACGACTCAATCCTCATGGTTTATATATGCCTTTGCCTGTAACTAGTGTTCCTTGGGAGGATATATCTATGGACTTTGTTTTAGGTTTACCTCGAACAAAGAAGGGGAGGGATAGCATATTTGTTGTCGTGGATAGGTTCTCGAAAATGGCACACTTTATACCATGTCATAAAAGCGATGATGCTGTTAATGTTGCTGATTTGTTCTTTCGTGAAATTATTCGTTTGCATGGTGTGCCAAATACTATTGTTTCAGATTGTGATACTAAATTTCTTAGCCACTTTTGGAGATGTTTATGGGCTAAGTTGGGGACTAAATTGCTTTTTAGTTCTACTTTTCACCCCCAAACTGATGGACAAACTGAAGTAGTCAATAGGACATTGTCTACTATGCTTAGGGCTGTTTTGAAGAATAATAAGAAAATGTGGGAAGAATGCTTGCCTCATATTGAATTTGCTTATAATCGTTCATTGCATTCTACTACTAAGATTTGCCCTTTTGAAATTGTGTATGGTTTCCTACCTCGTGCACCTATTGATTTTTTTGCCTCTTCCATCTTCGGAGAAGGTTAATTTTGATGCTAAAGAACGTGCTGAATTGGTTTTAAAAATTCATGAGTTAACTAAGGAAAACATTGAGCGTATGAATGCTAAATATAAACTTGCTGGAGATAAGGGTAGAAAACATGTTGTGTTTGCACCTGGAGATCTTGTTTGGTTACATTTGCGTAAGGATAGATTTCCTAATTTGGGCAAATCAAAGCTAATGCCACGTGCTGATGGTCCTTTTAAGGTGTTAGAGAAAATAAATGATAATGCATATAAACTTGAGCTGCCTGCAGATTTTGGTGTTAGTCCCACTTTTAACTTTGCAGATTTGAAGCCTTATTTGGGTGAGGACGATGAACTTTCGCCGAGGACGACTTCATTTCAAGAAGGGAGGATGATGAGGACATCAATACCATTGTTACACCCACAGCCCCTGCGGCTATACATACTGGACCAATTACTAGAGCTCACGCACGCCAATTGAATTATCAGGTACTTTTATTTTTTGGTAACGATTCTAATGTTCATGAGAATATGATGCTGCCTAAATTGGATACATTTGTTTTGCTTACAAATGAAGGGCCTAGCTTGGACAGGAAAGATGAACCTTGGAGCAAGTTCAAGCATGGAGATGATGGCATGCGCAAGGGGATCAAGAACGGAGTTACAAGTGATGATTTCAGGACTTTGAAGCCACCATAAGGAGTGCATGAAGCCTTGGACGGAATATACAAGATGCTACTTCATAAATTTTGTCCAGAGGCTATTTTAGGTGTTGTGTCACCTTATTATTGGGCCAGGCCCATGTATTATTGAAATACTTAAGTATAGGCTATTTTTAGAGTCTATATGTGTGGGGAAACAAGAGTTAGGGTTGGTTTTGGACCCCTCCTCCAAGGGCCACGAAATCCCCCCTCTTCCTCCATATATACATCGCTTAGGGCGTTGTTTAGACTTTGGGTTTTGTTTAGATTAAAGTTCGCCATAGCTGCAACTTCGCGTACTTCATTTGTGTTCAATGACCAGACAAAGACGTCACAGAACCCCACCTTTGATTAATAAAGCTTTCTGCTTATATTCGCAATATCCAGATTGCAATCTTAGTTTCTTGCTTGTTCTTCATTTGCTTGCAGGAAATAGACCTTCGTGGTCAGGTTGATCGTGCTCCGGCGTGGTCAATAACCTCTCGGAGTTGGTTTAGCGATTGCGAAGACGCGACGTCTTCGCACGTTCATAGTCAGATCGTCAAAGTCGACTTCCTCCAGAACGATAGCCACCATCTCATCGAAAGACGAGACACCTTTGCCTCTATCATTAAACCATGATATTCAAGAGATATTAATTCATGAAGAGTGTTATCCTCTGGACCATTTGTTTCATCTTGCTTGCAAAGCTGTACAGGAAATAAAACGACGTGTTGCCCACGAGGAGAACAACCGCACGATGCATATTCCAAGAGTTGATATGATTGTTCCTTCAACTACTAGGCATAATATGACAACCACATCTGTTGTTGTGAGGACTACATCACGTCCACCATGTGACACATCGCCCCCGAGAGTCGCTACATCATCTGAGTTGATCATAAGAGGTAATGACAAAGGTATTGATCTTCCATCTCTACATGAGAATGATGAATGCCTTGTCAATTTGAATGCACCATCTGATGAGCTACCTGCTACTTTGATCGTACCACCTATTTTAGAGGACTATGTTGATAATTTGACTTTGCCATGCTATCAAACAACTAAAATACCAACATTTTTGAGTACACCCATTGAATTAACTGTTGATGCAAAAGAACCAATGTTTAATCATTTTGATATGACCTCTAATCTTGGTGATGATTCTGTGTCCAATGACTTACTGCATGTTTGCTTATTTAAGCATGTTGTCACATGTAAATTTGATGCAATTAAGATTTATTCACCAATATTGGGATGGTTTAATGATGAATGTTGTCAATCTTTTGATATGAATAAGAGCTTCACTTATATGTGCAAACTGAGTTGCAATATTTTCATGCCTTCTACTTGTGATAATTTTTTGGGTTTAGATTTTATGAACTATGAAAGTTACTCATGTATACATGTGTCAGATGTGCAAAAATTAAGGGAAGTAAAAATGGATGGCATATACATATACAACATGTACACGTTGTCTCTTTTGTTACCCACATTTCAGATTAAGCAACGCCGAGGACGACTTTGTTTTCAAGAAGGGGAGGATGATGAGGACATGACTACCTTGGATACGACCAAAAATATTGCATACATGCATATTTGTCAGGTGATTTCTAGTGCAAACTATTCAATAATCTATTTATGTTATCCAGAATAAAAATACTTCACACACTTTTGTGTTTTGTCTAATTACAGGTGTATGGGACATTTGTACAATACACATATGAAGATAAGGGAAAAGGAGAAGTTTAGGTTCTGTTCAAAAAGTCCTTTCACGTCACTTTTGGGCCAAGAGAAGATGGAGTCCAAGTCTCTCACGTTATGCATTCAGATTCAGATTGCACAGACATACGTGACTCAAAATGTCAAAAATGTTTTCATACGGACTCTGAATTGGGTGATTCGTTTTTTGTTGGAAAGTAGATTTCGTGCTCTTTCCAGCCCAATTGGAATCACCTTCAAATTCGTCCGGAGCATTGAGATATCAACGAAACAATCTAATGCTGCAGCAGAATCCGAGTCAAACAACAAGTCCAAAGGTGTTGCACCACCTCCACTTGGGCCCATGAGCCTTGTACGACCTAGTGATAGAGGCAAAGGTGTCCCATCTTTCGATGAGATGATGGATATCGCTTTGGTGGAAGTCGACTTTGACGATCCGACTACGAATGTGCGAGGACGTCACGCCTTAGCAATCGCTAAACCAACTCCGAGAGGTTATTGACCACGCCGGAGCACGATCAACCTGACCACGAGGGTCTGTTTCCTGCGAGCAAACAAAGAACAAGCAAGAAACTAAGATTGCAATCTGGATATTGCGAATATAAGATGAAAACTTTATTGATCAAGGTGGGGTTCTGTGACGCCTTTGTCTGGTCGTTGAACACAAACGAAGTACGCGAAGTTGCAGCTATGACGAACTTTTAATCTAAACAAAACCCAAAGTCTAAACGGTGCCCTAAGGGCTGTATATATGGAGGAAGTGATAGAGGCGGGGTGTCCCGATCTTTCGATGAGATGATAACTATCAATTTGGTGGAGACGACTTTGACAATCCGACTACAAACGTGCATGACGTTGCGCCTTAGCAATCGCTAAACCAATCTCCTGAGGTTACTGACGATGCTGGAAGCACGGTCAGCCTGACCACGAAGGTCTATTCCTGCAAGCAATCGAAGAACGAGCAAGAATATGATAAAGCAATCTGAATATTGCAAATATATATGAAGTATTGATAATGGTGGGGATCCGGAAGCGGTCTTGGTCTGGTCGTTGGACACAAACGAAGTACACGAAGTTGCAATGGCTAACTTTTAACTAAACAAATCCCAAGGAAAAAGCTACTAGATGGATCTACTTATATAGGAGCAAGGGGTGGCGGCCAAGGAGGTGGGAGAACGTCCCAAGGCAGCCTAAAACTAAATCTAGGTCGTACAAGGCCAATGGGCCCAAGTGGAGGTGATGTAACACCTTTGGACTTGTAGTTTGACTCGGATTCTGCTGCAGCATCAGATTGTTTCGTCCACAACTCAACGCTCCAGACGAATTTGAAGGTGATTCCAATTGTGTTGGAAAGTGCACGAAATCTAGTTTCCAACAAAAAAAGAATCACCCAATTCGGAGTCCGTATGAAAAACTTGTGTGCGTTTTGAGTCAGGTGTGTCTGTGCAGTCCGAATCTGAATCCAGAACGTGAGAGACTTGGACTCTATCTTCTCTTGGGCCAAAAGTGACGTGAGAGAACTTTTTGGACAGCAAATAAACATCTCTTTCTTCCTTATCTTCATATGTGGATTGTACAAATGTCCCATACACCTGCAATTGGACAAAACACAAAAGTGTGTGAAGTATTTTTGTTCTGGATAACATAAATAGATTATTGAATAGTTTGCACTAGAAATCACCTGACAAATATGCATATATGCAATATTTTTGGTCATATCCAAGGTAGTCATGTCCTCATCATCCTCCCCTTCTTGAAAATAAAGCCGTCCTCGGCGTTGCTTAATCTGAAATGTGGCTAACAAAAGAGACAAGGTGTACATGTTGTATATGTATATGTCATCCATTTTTACTTCCCTTGATTTTTGCATATATGACACTTGAATAGATGAGTAACTTGCATAGTTCATAAAATCTAAAGCCAAAAAATTAGCACAAGAAGTAGAAGGCATGAAAATATTGCAACTCAGTTTGCACATACAAGTGAAGCTCTTATTCATTTCAAAAGATTGAGAATGTTCATCATTAAACCATCCCAACATTGGTGAATAAACCGTACTTGCATCAGATTTACATGCTACAACATGCTTAAATAAGCAAACATGCAATAAGTCATTCAACACAGAATCATCACCAAGATTAGAGGTCATATCAAAATGATTAAACATTGGTTCTTTTGCATCAATAGTTAATTCAATGGGTGCACTCAAAATTGTTGGTATTTCAGTTGTTTGATCACATGGCAAAGTCAAATTATCAACGTAGTCCTCTAAAATAGGTGGTGTGATCAAAGTAGTGGGTAGCTCATCAGATGGTGCATTCAAATTGACAAGGCATTCATCATTCTCATGTAGAGATGGAAGATCAGTACCTTTGTCATTACCTCTTATGATCAACTCAGATGATGTAGCCACTCTCGGGGCCGATGTGTCACATGGTGGAGGTGATGTAGTCCTGACAACAACGGATGTGGTTGTCATAGTATGCCTAGTAGTTGAAGGAACAATCATATCAACTCTTGGAATGTGCACCGTGCGCTTGTTCTCCTCGTGGCCAACACGTCGTTTTATTTCCTGTTCAGCTTTGCAAGCAAGATGAAACAAATGGTCCATAGGATAACACTCTTCATGAATTAGTATCTCTTGAATATCACGGTTTAATCCTCCCCAAAATCATATTCACTTTCTTCTAACGAGGAATGCAACAAGGTAGTTTGTAAATCATCATAATATTTTGTTACAGTTTCACTACCTTGTTTTAAGTGTTGCAACTTCTTAATCATGTCACGAGTATAATAAGCAGGGACGAAAGTATGTCGCATGGCAAGTTTCAAATCATCCCAAGTAGTAGGTATATAATCAGGGTGTAACCGACAATATTCACTCCACCAAACCAAAGCATAACCAGTGAAAGAACCAACCGCAACCTTAACCTTTTTATGTTCATCGAAATTATGGGAAGCAAATATATTTTTTATGTCGAACTCCCATTCAATATATAAAGCAGGTTTAAAACGGCCATTAAATGGTGGTATAGATACATTAACCTGATCATGTGCATTTGGATGTTTGTGCACCTCTCGTGACGGTTGTGGTATTTGCAAAGGTGGTGGCACGTCTCCTGCGATCGACAAAGCCCATGAATTGACTCTGGATCCTGTCATGATTAGTAGAACAAGAAACAAAACCCAAAAATAATGTTCCTATAACTACTAGGATGTGGTGGTAAAACGCTCACAGTAAAGCAAATATCAATGTCTTACAAGTTCTTACCATGCAGCAGGCGGTGATCGGCAACCAGCGGTGTCAAGTAACTCTGAATATTGAGTAAAGCGATTGCCAGGGGAGCGTACGTATACACGGTGTAGAAATATGTGGAGCTGGGTTGGCTATATATGGTAGCAAAAGATTAGCAATAATCAATTCAAAGATGCAATGTTGAATAAACGCTCAACGACGGTACTGTGCTGGTCCTAGGCTAGACCGGACTAGAGACGCGATCCTAGAACACTAATGAGGTCACGTCATAGCATAACTAGCATCAATGAAGGATACTAAGTAGCTCTGGACAGCAAGATATAAGTGAAGATCACAACGGCAGTAAAGATAATGAGGTGAAACAACAGCCAAGCAGGATATATCAACAACTTTGTCTCCAACTTTCCTCTGAAAAAGTTTGTGCCGATTTTTTTGTTTTTTTTTCTTCTCTTTTTTTTTCCTCACACTTTTTTTTTCTTTCTCTCCTTTTTTTCTCTCTGACTTTATTTCTCCTTTTTTTTCTCGTTTTTTTCTCTCTTTTTTTCTCCCTCTTTCCGAAACAAACTAGATAAGATGCAGATTGGATCAAGTGAAGATGTGAACGATCTCAACTATTATTATGACAATGAATGGTGCGTAGCACATGGTGGAAATTGATGGATGGGTGGTGGACAGCGAAAGAGATAATGATGCAGCGGTGGCGTGACTAATGTGAACAGAACTCGAAACTCTAAACGAACTAGACACTAAGACCAGCAACTCAACACGACGATGCAACCGATAATTCAACTATGCAAGCAATGAAAAGAGAATTGCAAAGGCTCAGACTGGCTTGGACCAAGGATGAATAGATCTAACTCTTTTTTGTGGCTTTTTCTTGGACAATAGGTAAGAAAATAAATCTAATCTAGGAAAACTGGAAATTCTCACCGAGCAACCTGAAAACTGATACCACTTGATAGAGGCGGGGTGTCCCGATCTTTCGATGAGATGATAACTATCAATTTGGTGGAGACGACTTTGACAATCCGACTACAAACGTGCATGACGTTGCGCCTTAGCAATCGCTAAACCAATCTCCTGAGGTTACTGACGATGCTGGAAGCACGGTCAGCCTGACCACGAAGGTCTATTCCTGCAAGCAATCGAAGAACGAGCAAGAATATGATAAAGCAATCTCAATATTGCAAATATATATGAAGTATTGATAATGGTGGGGATCCGGAAGCGGTCTTGGTCTGGTCGTTGGACACAAACGAAGTACACGAAGTTGCAATGGCTAACTTTTAACTAAACAAATCCCAAGGAAAAAGCTACTAGATGGATCTATTTATATAGGAGCAAGGGGTGGCGGCCAAGGAGGTGGGAGAACGTCCCAAGGCAGCCTAAAACTAAATCTAGGTCGTACAAGGCCAATGGGCCCAAGTGGAGGTGATGTAACACCTTTGGACTTGTAGTTTGACTCGGATTCTGCTGCAGCATCAGATTGTTTCGTCCACAACTCAACGCTCCAGACGAATTTGAAGGTGATTCCAATTGTGTTGGAAAGTGCACGAAATCTAGTTTCCAACAAAAAAAGAATCACCCAATTCAGAGTCCGTATGAAAAACTTGTGTGCGTTTTGAGTCAGGTGTGTCTGTGCAGTCCGAATCTGAATCCAGAACGTGAGAGACTTGGACTCTATCTTCTCTTGGGCCAAAAGTGACGTGAGAGAACTTTTTGGACAGCAAATAAACATCTCTTTCTTCCTTATCTTCATATGTGGATTGTACAAATGTCCCATACACCAGCAATTGGACAAAACACAAAAGTGTGTGAAGTATTTTTGTTCTGGATAACATAAATAGATTATTGAATAGTTTGCACTAGAAATCACCTGACAAATATGCATATATGCAATATTTTTGGTCATATCCAAGGTAGTCATGTCCTCATCAGGAAGAGAGGGGAATTTCATGGCCCTTGGTGGAGGGGTCCGAAATCAACCCTATCTCTTGTTTCCCCACACATACGGACTCTAAAAATAGCCTATACTTATGTATTTCGAAATTACATGGGCCTGGCCCAATAAAAAGGTGACGCAGCACCTATAGTAGCCTCGGGACGAAATTTATAAAGTGGCATCTTGTATATTTCGTCCAAGGCTTCATGCACCCATTATGGTGGCTTCAAAGTCCTGAAATCATCACTTGTAACTCCGTTCTTGTTTGATGAGGACATGACTACCTTGGATATGACCAAAAATATTGCATATATGCATATTTGTCAGGTGATTTCTAGTGCAAACTATTCAATAATCTATTTATGTTATCCAGAACAAAAATACTTCACACACTTTTGTGTTTTGTCTAATTGCAGGTGTATGGGACATTTGTACAATCCACATATGAAGATAAGGAAGAAAGAGATGTTTATTTGCTGTCCAAAAAGTTCTCTCACGTCACTTTTGGCCCAAGAGAAGATAGAGTCCAAGTCTTTCACGTTCTGAATTCAGATTCGGACTGCACAGACACACCTGACTCAAAACGCACACAAGTTTTTCATACGGACTCCGAATTGGGTGATTCTTTTTTTGTTGGAAACTAGATTTCGTGCACTTTCCAACCCAATTGGAATCACCTTCAAATTCGTCCGGAGCGTTGAGTTGTGGACGAAACAATCTGATGCTGCAGCAGAATCCGAGTCAAACTACAAGTCCAAAGGTGTTACATCACCTCCACTTGGGCCCATTGGCCTTGTACGACCTAGATTTAGTTTTAGGCTGCCTTGGGACGTCCTCCCACCTCCTTGGCCGCCACCCCTTGCTCCTATATAAGTAGATCCATCTAGTAGCTTTTCCTTGGGATTTGTTTAGTTAAAAGTTCGCCATAGCTGCAACTTCGCGTACTTCGTTTGTGTCCAACGACCAGACCAAGACCGCTTACGGATCCCCACCATTATCAATACCTCATATATATTTGCAATATTCAGATTGCTTTATCATATTCTTGCTCGTTCTTCGATTGCTTGCAGGAATAGACCTTCGTGGTCAGGCTGACCGTGCTTCCGGCATCGTCAGTAACCTCAGGAGATTGGTTTAGCGATTGCTAAGGCGCAACGTCGTGCACGTTTGTAGTCGGATCGTCAAGGTCGTCTCCACCAAATCGATAGTTATCATCTCATTGAAAGATTGAGACCCTCGCCTCTGATACCATACCAAATCGATCTTTCAAAAAGTTGTGTGCGTTTTGAGTCAGGTGTGTCTGTGCAGTCCGAATCTGAATTCAGAACGTGAGAGACTTGGACTCTATCTTCTCTTGGGCCAAAAGTGACGTGAGAGAACTTTTTGGACAGCAAATAAACATCTCTTTCTTCCTTATCTTCATATGTGGATTGTACAAATGTCCCATACACCTGCAATTAGACAAAACACAAAAGTGTGTGAAGTATTTTTGTTCTGGATAACATAAATAGATTATTGAATAGTTTGCACTAGAAATCACCTGACAAATATGCATATATGCAATATTTTTGGTCATATCCAAGGTAGTCATGTCCTCATCATTGTTCCCCTTGCGCATGGCATCATATCCATGCTTGTTCTTGCTCCAATGTTCATCCTTCTCCAAGCTAGGCCCTTCATTTGTAAGCAAAACAAATGTATCCAATTTAGGCAGCATCATATTCTCATGAACATTAGAATCATTACCAAGAAACGAAAGTACCTGATAATTTAATTGGCGTGCGCGAGCTCTAGTAATTGGTCCCGTATATGTAGCAGTAGGGGCTGTGGGTGTAACAATGGTATTGATGTCCTCATCATCCTCCCCTTCTTGAAATGAAGTCGTCCTTGACGGAAGCTCATCTTCCTCACCCAAATAAGGCTTCAAATCTGCAATGTTAAAAGTGGGACTAACCCTAAAATCTGCAGGCAGCTCAAGTTTATATGCATTATCATTTATTTTCTCTAACACCTTAAAGGGACCATCAGCACGTGGCATTAGCTTTGATTTGCGCAAATCAGGAAATCTATCCTTACACAAATGTAACCAAACAAGATCTCCAGGTGCAAACACAACATGTTTTCTACCCTTATCTCCAGCAAGCTTATATATAGCATTCATACGCTCAATGTTTTCCTTAGTTAACTCATGCATTTTTAAAATCAATTCAGCACGTTGTTTAGCATCAAAATTAACCTTCTCCGAAGATGGAAGAGGCAACAAATCAATAGGTGCACGAGGTAGGAAACCATACACAACTTCAAAAGGGCACATCTTAGTAGTAGAATGCAATGAACGATTATAAGCAAATTCAATATGAGGCAAGCATTCCTCCCACATTTTCTTATTATTCTTCAAAACAGCCCTAAGCATAGTAGACAACGTTCTATTGACTACTTCAGTTTGTCCATCAGTTTGGGGGTGACAAGTAGTACTAAAAAGCAGTTTAGTCCCCAACTTAGCCCATAAACATCTCCAAAAGTGGCTAAGAAATTTAGTATCACGATCTGAAACAATAGTATTTGGCACACCATGCAAGCGAATAATTTCACGAAAGAACAAATCAGCAACATTAACAACATCATCGCTTTTATGACATGGTATAAAGTGTGCCATTTTCGAGAATCTATCCACGACAACAAATATGCTATCCCTCTCCTTCTTTGTTCGAGGTAAACCTAAAACAAAGTCCATAGATATATCCTCCCAAGGAACACTAGGTACAGGAAAAGGCATATATAAACCATGAGGATTGAGTCGTGACTTAGCTTTTTGACATGTAGTGCATCGAGCAATAAAACGCTCAACATCCCGTCTCATCTTTGGCCAAAAGAAATGTGTAGCAAGTACATCCTCCGTCTTCTTCACGCCAAAGTGTCCCATTAATCCTCCTCCATGCGCCTCCTGCAACAACAAAAGACGAACGGAGCTAGCTGGAATGCATAGCTTGTTAGCACAAAACACAAATCCATCGTTAACGACAAACTTGTTCCACATTCTTCCTTCTTTACAATTCTGCATTACATCTTTAAAATCAGCATCATGCACATATTGATCTTTGATGGTCTCCAAACCAAATATTTTGAAGTCAAGTTGTGAAAGCATAGTATAGCGACGAGACAATGCATCAGCAATAACATTTTCTTTTCCCTTCTTGTGTTTAATGACATAAGGGAAAGTCTCAATGAATTCAACCCATTTAGCATGTCTACGATTCAGTTTAGCTTGACTTTTAATATGTTTCAAAGATTCATGATCAGAATGTATAACAAATTCTTTGGGCCATAAATAATGTTGCCATGTTTCTAAAGTCCGAACAAGAGCATATAATTCAATATCATAAGTAGAATAATTCAGACTAGGCCCACTCAATTTTTCAGAAAAGTATGCAACAGGTTTGCCATCTTGTAATAACACACTGATAGAGGCAAAGGTGTCCCGTCTTTCGATGAGATGGTGGATTTCCCTTTGGTGGAATTCGACTTTGACGATCCGACTACGAACGTGCGAGGACGTCGCGCCTTAGCAATCGCTAAACCAACTCCGAGAGGTTATTGACCACGCCGGAGCACGATCAACCTGACCACGAGGGTCTGTTTCCTGCGAGCAAACGAAGAACAAGCAAGAAACTAAGATTGCAATCTGGATATTGCGAATATAAGATGAAAGCTTTATTGATCAAGGTGGTGTTCTGTGACGCCTTTGTCTGGTCGTTGAACACAAACGAAGTACGCGAAGTTGCAGCTATGGCAAACTTTTAATCTAAACAAAACCCAAAGTCTAAACGATGCCCTAAGGGCTGTATATATGGAGGAAGAGGGGGGAATTTCGTGGCCCTTGGTGGAGGAGTCCGAAATCAATCCTATCTCTTGTTTCCCCACACATACGGACTCTAAAAATAGCCTATACTTATGTATTTCGAAATTACATGGGCCTGGCCCAATAATAAGGTGACGCAGCACCTAAAATAGCCTCGGGACGAAATTTATGAAGTGGCATCTTGTATATTTCGTCCAAGGCTTCATGCACCCATTATGGTGGCTTCAAAGTCCTGAAATCATCACTTGTAACTCCGTTCTTGTTCCCCTTGCGCATGCCATCATCTCCATGCTTGTTCTTGCTCCAATGTTCATCCTTCTCCAAGCTAGGCCCTTCATTTGTAAGCAAAACAAATGTACCAATTTAGGCAGCATCATATTCTCATGAACATTAGAATCATTACCAAGAAACGAAAGTACCTGGTAATTTAGTTGGCGTGCACGAGCTCTAGTAATTGGTCCAGTATGTATAGCAGCAGGGGCTGTGGGTGTAACAATTGTATTGATGTCCTCATCATCCTCCCCTTCTTGAAATGAAGTCGTCCTCGACGGAAGTTCATCTTCCTCACCCAAATAAGGCTTCAAATCTGCAATGTTAAAAGTGGGACTAACCCCAAAATCTGCAGGCAGCTCAAGTTTATATGCATTATCATTTATTTTCTCTAACACCTTAAAGGGACCATCAGCACGTGGCATTAACTTTGATTTGCGCAAATCAAGAAATCTATCCTTACGCAAATGTAACCAAACAAGATCTCCAGGTGCAAACACAACATGTTTTCTACCCTTATCTCCAGCAAGTTTATATTTAGCATTCATGCACTCAATGTTTTCCTTAGTTAACTCATGCATTTTTAAAATCAATTCAGCACGTTGTTTAGCATCAAAATTAACCTTCTCCGAAGATGGAAGAGGCAACAAATCAATAGGTGCACGAGGTAGGAAACCATACACAACTTCAAAAGGGCACATCTTAGTAGTAGAATGCAATGAACGATTATAAGCAAATTCAATATGAGGCAAGCATTCCTCCCACATTTTCTTATTATTCTTCAAAACAGCCCTAAGCATAGTAGACAACGTTCTATTGACTACTTCAGTTTGTCCATCAGTTTGGGGGTGACAAGTAGTACTAAAAAGCAGTTTAGTCCCCAACTTAGCCCATAAATATCTCCAAAAGTGGCTAAGAAATTTAGTATCACGATCTGAAACAATAGTATTTGGCACACCATGCAAGCGAATAATTTCACGAAAGAACAAATCAGCAACATTAACAACATCATCGCTTTTATGACATGGTATAAAGTGTGCCATTTTCGAGAATCTATCCACGACAACAAATATGCTATCCCTCCCCTTCTTTGTTCGAGGTAAACCTAAAACAAAGTCCATAGATATATCCTCCCAAGGAACACTAGGTACAGGCAAAGGCATATATAAACCATGAGGATTGAGTCATGACTTAGCTTTTTGACATGTAGTGCATCGAGCAATAAAACGCTCAACATCCCGTCTCATCTTTGGCCAAAAGAAATGTGTAGCAAGTACGTCCTCCGTCTTTTTCACGCCAAAGTTTCCCATTAATCCTCCTCCATGCGCCTCCTGCAACAACAAAAGACGAACGGAGCTAGCTGGAATGCATAGCTTGTTAGCACGAAACACAAATCCATCGTTAACAACAAACTTGTTCCACATTCTTCCTTCTTTACAATTATGCATTACATCTTTAAAATCAGCATCATGCACATATTGATCTTTGATGGTCTCTAAACCAAATATTTTGAAGTCAAGTTGTGAAAGCATAGTATAGCGACGAGACAATGCATCAGCAATAACATTTTCTTTTCCCTTCTTGTGTTTAATGACATAAGGAAAAGTCTCAATGAATTCAACCCATTTAGCATGTCTACGATTCAGTTTAGCTTGACTTTTAATATGTTTCAAAGATTCATGATCAGACTGTATAACAAATTCTTTGGGCCATAAATAATGTTGCCATGTTTCTAAAGTCCGAACAAGAGCATATAATTCTTTATCATAAGTAGAATAATTCAGACTAGGCCCACTCAATTTTTCAGAAAAGTATGCAACAGGTTTGCCATCTTGTAATAACACACCTCCTAATCCAATTCCACTAGCATCACATTCAAGCTCAAAAGTCTTATTAAAATCAGGAAGTTGGAGTAAAGGAGCATGTGTCAACTTATCTTTCAATACCGTGAAGGCTTCTTCCTGTGCGGTACCCCAAACAAAAGGCACATCCTTCTTTGTAAGCTCGTTGAGAGGTGCAGCAATGGTGCTGAAATCTCTCACAAAACGCCTATAGAATCCAGCGAGGCCAAGAAAACTCCTCACTTGTGTGACCGTTTTGGGCTGCGGCCAACTCTCAATAGCTTCAATCTTGGCTTTGTCAACTTCAATTCCCTGTGGAGTAACAACATAGCAAGAAAAGATACTCGGTCGGTGCAAAAGGTGCACTTCCCAAGGTTACCAAACAAACGTGCATCACGTAGAGCAATAAAAACAGCACGTAAATGTTCCAAATGTTCTTCCAAAGATCTGCTATAAATCAGTATATCATCAAAATAGACAACCACAAATCGTCCAATGAAAGCACGTAAAACTTCGTTCATTAGTCTCATGAAAGTACTAGGCGCATTAGTTAACCCAAAAGGCATGACTAACCACTCATATAATCCAAACTTAGTTTTAAATGCTGTTTTCCATTCATCTCCCAATTTCATACGAATTTGATGGTATTCACTACGCAAATCAACTTTGGAGAATATTGTAGAGCCACTCAATTCATCAAG
The DNA here is from genome assembly GCF_002162155.2 of Triticum dicoccoides. Taxonomy (NCBI): domain Eukaryota; kingdom Viridiplantae; phylum Streptophyta; class Magnoliopsida; order Poales; family Poaceae; genus Triticum; species Triticum dicoccoides. The sequence goes on from NW_021197754.1 coordinate 32,503, forward strand.
CATATCATCTAGCCTAGGAATAGGATGACGATAACGAATAGTAATATTATTAATGCCTCTACAATCAACACACATACGTGATGTACCATCCTTTTTCGGCACTAGAATAATAGGAACAGCACAAGGACTAAGGGATTCACGTATATAACCTTTGTCGAGAAGCTCTTGTACTTGACGCATAATCTCCTTCGTCTCCTCTGGATTGGTACGGTATGGTGCACGGTTTGGCAGTGAAGCACCGGGAATTAAGTCAATCTGATGCTCAATCCCTCGAATAGGCGGTAATCCCGGTGGCACGTCTTGTGGAAAGATGTCAGCGAACTCCTGCAAAATGTTAGTGACAGCAGGAGGCAAAGAGGAAGGCACGTCCTCGAATGAAAATAATGCCTCTTTGCACACAAAAGCATAGCAAACAGATTTGCTGAAATCTAGCTCATCAATATCAGATTTGGTGGCAAATAAACATGCACTTTTCAATTTAATTTCAGAAGCAACACTAGATGGTTTATTATTAGGCTTCATTTGTTGCTCAAATTCTTTTGCCACAATCTGATTTTCACTCTTATTCGTCTCCTGTTTTGCTTTATTAGCTCTATTAATATCATCTTTCAAAATGGAATCAGGAGTCATAGGAAGCAAAGTAATATTTTTACCCTGATGAACAAGAGTATAGTGATTGTTTCTACCATGGTGTACAGAATTTTTATCAAATTGCCATGGTCTACCAAGTAATAAGGAACATGCTTGCATAGGTACCACATCACAATCAACATAATCAGCATATGTAGAGATACTAAAATGCACACGAACAGTACGTGTTACCTTAACCTTGCCGCTGTTGTTGAACCATTGGATGTAGTAAGGATGTGGATGTGGTCTTGTGGTGAGAGAAAGCTTCTCCACCATCTCCATGCTAGCCAAGTCGTTGCAGCTCCCTCCGTCTATGATGACGCGCACAGAACGTTCCTTCACAACTCCCTTGGTATGGAACAAATTGTGCCTCTGATTTTGCTCAGCTTGTGTGACCTGCACACTCAAAACACGTTGAGCAACTGAACATTCATACCTGTCAGCGTCTTCAGGAGCCATGTATTGCGTCTCATGATCAGAATCATCTCCACCATGTTCTTCACGTGTAATAAGAGCCAAAGTCTCCTCATCATAGTCACTAGCGGACTCATATCCACCATCCGCGGTAGCAATCATCACACGCGGAGATTTGCATTCTCTCGCATAATGACCTCCTCCCTTACAACGACGACAAATAATATCACTTGTGTGCCCTGTTGATGCCATGGAAGAAGAAGAACGCTGTGCAGGCCCCGCAGGTGCGCTCTTGGCAGATAATGGTGGTTGTGCCTGTTTTCTTGTATCACGGCTGGAGGTGGCACCGGCTGGAGGTGCTGGTGCAGTTCAAGTAGAAGATGCACGTGGTGTCCATGATGAAGGTCGGCCTGCAGAAAAGTTAGTTCGCCCCAATGCTTGTCGATCCTGCACTTCACGTTCAGCTTTACAAGCAAGATGGAATAAACGAGTGATATTAGTATACTCCTTATAGTCTAGAATGGTCTGAATCTCTCTATTTAATCCACCCAGAAAACGTGCAAGCATAGCTTCATTCTCCTCAACAATACCACATCTAATCATGCCAGTTTGTAATTCCTGATAATATTCTTCTACAGAATTTTTCCCTTGTCTTAAACGCTGTAATTTTTGAAGCAATTCACGTTGATAATATGGTGGAACCCAACGCGTACGCATAGCAGTTTTCAAAGCAGCCCAAGTAGTTGGAATAGGATATAATCTACAATGTTCAGACCACCATACACATGCAAAAGTAGTGAAAGCACAAACGGCAGCAGCAACTCGTCTCTCCTCAGGATATTGTAAACATGTAAATCGTTGTTCAGTTTCTAACTCCCAAGTAAGATATATATCAGGAACATATCTACCCTCAAATGGTGGAATATTCAATTTCAGTTTAGGAATATGGACATCATCTCGTACCTGAGGTGGTGGTGCAGGCCTACCATTACGAATATATACCTGAGGTCGACCTGCTGGTGGTGGTACAGGTGGCTGCACGTAGTGTTGATTTTGATCAACCTCATCCTCATAATCTCCCACATAATCATCCTCCTCCGCATCAGCAGCAGGAGCCACAGAAGTATCAACAGCAGCACCAACAGTTTGGCCAAACGCAAGAGGAACACGGCTTGCTCGGCGGAGGTCTGCTTCGCGACGTGGAGGTAGTCGTTGTTGTTGTTGTTGGAGAGGTGCGTTGATGAGGACATCAATACATTTGTTACACCCACAGCCCCTGCTGCTATACATACTGGACCAATTACTAGAGCTCGTGCACGCCAACTAAATTACCAGGTACTTTCGTTTCTTGGTAATGATTCTAATGTTCATGAGAATATGATGCTGCCTAAATTGGATACATTTGTTTTGCTTACAAATGAAGGGCCTAGCTTGGAGAAGGATGAACATTGGAGCAAGAACAAGCATGGAGATGATGGCATGCGCAAGGGGAACAAGAACGGAGTTACAAGTGATGATTTCAGGACTTTGAAGCCACCATAATGGGTGCATGAAGCCTTGGACGAAATATACAAGATGCCACTTCATAAATTTCGTCCCGAGGCTATTTTAGGTGCTGCGTCACCTTATTATTGGGCCAGGCCCATGTAATTTCGAAATACATAAGTATAGGCTATTTTTAGAGTCCGTATGTGTGGGGAAACAAGAGATAGGGTTGATTTCGGACTCCTCCACCAAGGGCCACGAAATTCCCCCCTCTTCCTCCATATATACAGCCCTTAGGGCATCGTTTAGACTTTGGGTTTTGTTTAGATTAAAAGTTCGCCATCGCTGCAACTTCGCGTACTTCGTTTGTGTTCAACGACCAGACAAAGGCGTCACAGAACCCCACCTTGATCAATAAAGCTTTCATCTTATATTCGCAATATCCAGATTGCAATCTTAGTTTCTTGCTTGTTCTTCGTTTGCTCGCAGGAAACAGACCCTCGTGGTCAGGTTGATCGTGCTCCGGCGTGGTCAATAACCTCTCGGAGTTGGTTTAGCGATTGCTAAGGCGCGACGTCCTCGCACGTTCGTAGTCGGATCGTCAAAGTCGACTTCCACCAAAGTGAAATCCACCATCTCATCGAAAGACGGGACACCTTTGCCTCTATCATCCATATACATCTACGTCGTGCGTTTGACTCTCCCTGGTAATCGCTCTATCCAAGCTTTGAGAGTTTTTGACTACAACGGTTGCCGATCACCGCCTGCTGCTGGGTAAGAACTGGTAAGAATTTGAGATTTGCTTGACGGATTTGTGACACCCACCACCACCACTTGTTCGTAGTCTGTAGGATCATATTCTTGTGTGTTTCTATTGCTGCTAACCATGCCAGGATCACAAGCCGACGAGATTGACTGGGAGAATTTATCGAACAAGGAGCTTCATGATAAGTTTCAGCAAATGATGACTGAACAGGTGCAAGATGTGCTGAACAATTTTGAAGAGGCCATGGAGAAGATCACTGGCCTTGAGAAGACGTTCGAAACAAAGCTCGATAACAAGTTTAATGAATTGCTCGCGCGTCTTCCACCACCACCACCCGCTGCACCTAACGCACCTCTCCAACAACAACAACAACGACTACCTCCACGTCGCGAAACAGACCTCCGCCGAGCAAGCCGTGTTCCTCTTGCGTTTGGCCAAACTGTTGGTGCTGCTATTGATACTTCTGTGGCTCCTGCTGTTGATGCGGAGGAGGTTGATTATGTGGGAGATTATGAGGATGAGGTTGATCAAAATCAGCACTACATGCAGCCACCTGTACCACCACCAGCAGGTCGACCTCAAGTATATATTCGTAATGGTAGGCCTGCACCACCACCTCAGGTACGAGATGATGTCCATATTCCTAAACTAAAATTGAATATTCCACCATTTGAGGGTAGATATGTTCCTGATATATATCTTACTTGGGAGTTAGAAACTGAACAACGATTTACATGTTTACAATATCCTGAGGAGAGACGAGTTGCTGCTGCCGTTTGTGCTTTCACTAGTTTTGCATGTGTATGGTGGTCTGAACATTGTAGATTATATCCTATTCCAACTACTTGGGCTGCTTTGAAAACTGCTATGCGTACGCGTTGGGTTCCACCATATTATCAACGTGAATTGCTTCAAAAATTGCAGCGTTTAAGACAAGGGAAAAATTCTGTAGAAGAATATTATCAGGAATTACAAACTGGCATGATTAGATGTGGTATTGTTGAGGAGAATGAAGCTATGCTTGCACGTTTTCTGGGTGGATTAAATAGAGAGATTCAGACCATTCTAGACTATAAGGAGTATACTAATATCACTCGTTTATTCCATCTTGCTTGTAAAGCTGAACGTGAAGTGCAGGATCGACAAGCATTGGGGCGAACTAACTTTTCTGCAGGCCGACCTTCATCTCTATCAAATCTCTCACAAAACGCCTATAGAATCCAGCGAGGCCAAGAAAACTCCTCACTTGTGTGACCGTTTTGGGCTGCGGCCAACTCTCAATAGCTTCAATCTTGGCTTTATCAACTTCAATTCCCTGTGGAGTAACAACATAGCCAAGAAAAGATACTCGGTCGGTGCAAAAGGTGCACTTCCCAAGGTTACCAAACAAACGTGCATCACGTAGAGCAATAAAAACAGCACGTAAATGTTCCAAATGTTCTTCCAAAGATCTGCTATAAATCAATATGTCATCAAAGTAAACTACCACAAATCGTCCAATGAAAGCACGTAAAACTTCGTTCATTAATCTCATGAAAGTACTAGGTGCATTAGTTAACCCAAAAGGCATGACTAACCACTCATATAATCCAAACTTAGTTTTAAATGCTGTTTTCCATTCATCTCCAATTTCATACGAATTTGATGGTAGCCACTACGCAAATCAACTTTGGAGAATATTGTAGAGCCACTCAATTCATCAAGCATATCATCTAGCCTAGGAATAGGATGACGATAACGAATAGTAATATTATTAATGCCTCTACAATCAACACACATACGTGATGTACCATCCTTTTTCGGCACTAGAATAATAGGAACAGCACAAGGACTAAGGGATTCGCGTATATAACCTTTGTCGAGAAGCTCTTGTACTTGACGCATAATCTCCTTCGTCTCCTCTGGATTGGTACGGTATGGTGCACGGTTTGGCAGTGAAGCACCGGGAATTAAGTCAATCTGATGCTCAATCCCTCGAATAGGCGGTAATCCCGGTGGCACGTCTTGTGGAAAGACGTCAGCGAACTCCTGCAAAATGTTAGTGACAGTAGGAGGCAAAGAGGAAGGCACGTCCTCGAATGAAAATAATGCCTCTTTGCACACAAAAGCATAGCAAACAAATTTTTTTTTCCGAAACCTACTCCGGCAAGGAAACACGAATCGGAATCTAGATGGATCCCGAAAACAAACCTAATAAGCAAAGAACTCGGATTGGTGGTGGATATATGGTGGTGGTATATGGCAGCGGTGGTGGTAGCGGTGGTAGTATATGGATATGGATCGGTGGTGGTATATGGACACGGATTGGTGGTGGTATATGGATACGGATTCGGTGCGGTGGTGGTAGATGGCAGGGGCGATGATGATGGTGCGGCGGCGGCGTGACAACTTATGACCAGAACTCGAAACTCTAAAAGACTAGACTCTAAGACCAGCAACTAGACACGACGATGCAACCGCAAATTCAACAAAGCAAAACCCTAAAAAGATTATGCAAAGGCTCAGATTGGTTCGGATATGATGAACTAACCCTAATTTTTTTTTTGGCTTTTTCGTGGACTGTAGGTATGAAGAACAGACTCGATCTAAACTACGAAAAACTGTAAAATCTCACCGAGCAACCTGGAAATCTGATACCACTTGATAGAGGCGAGGGTCCCGATCTTTCGATGAGATGATGGATATCGCTTTGGTGGAAGTCGACTTTGACGATCCGACTACGAACGTGCGAGGACGTCGCGCCTTAGCAATCGCTAAACCAACTCCGAGAGGTTATTGACCACGCCGGAGCACGATCAACCTGACCACGAGGGTCTGTTTCCTGCGAGCAAAGGAAGAACAAGCAAGAAACTAAGATTGCAATCTGGATATTGCGAATATAAGATGAAAGCTTTATTGATCAAGGTGGGGTTCTGTGACGCCTTTGTCTGGTCGTTGAACACAAACGAAGTACGCGATGTTGCAGCTATGGCGAACTTTTAATCTAAACAAAACCCCAAAGTCTAAACGATGCCCTAAGGGCTGTATATATGGAGGAAGAGGGGGGAATTTCGTGGACCTTGGTGGAGGGGTCCGAAATCAACCCTATCTCTTGTTTCCCCACACATACGGACTCTAAAAATAGCCTATACTTATGTATTTCGAAATTACATGGGCCTGGCCCAATAATAAGGTGACGCAGCACCTAAAATAGCCTCGGGACGAAATTTATGAAGTGGCATCTTGTATATTTCGTCCAAGGCTTCATGCACCCATTATGGTGGCTTCAAAGTCCTGAAATCATCACTTGTAACTCCGTTCTTGTTCCCCTTGCGCATGCCATCATCTCCATGCTTGTTCTTGCTCCAATGTTCATCCTTCTCCAAGCTAGGCCCTTCATTTGTAAGCAAAACAAATGTATCCAATTTAGGCAGCATCATATTCTCATGAACATTAGAATCATTACCAAGAAACGAAAGTACCTGGTAATTTAGTTGGCGTGCACGAGCTCTAGTAATTGGTCCAGTATGTATAGCAGCAGGGGCTGTGGGTGTAACAATTGTATTGATGTCCTCATCAGATGGTCTCCAAACCAAATATTTTGAAGTCAAGTTGTGAAAGCATAATATAGCGACGAGACAAAGCATCAGCAATAACATTTTCTTTTCCCTTCTTGTGTTTAATGACATAAGGGAAAGTCTCAGTGAATTCAACCCATTTAGCATGTCTACGATTCAGTTTAGCTTGACTTTTAATATGTTTCAAAGATTCATGATCAGAATGTATAACAAATTCTTTGGGCCATAAATAATGTTTCCATGTTTCTAAAGTTCAAACAAGAGCATATAATTCTTTATCATAAGTAGAATAATTCAGACTAGGCCCACTCAATTTTTCAGAAAAGTATGCAACGGGTTTGCCATCTTGTAATAACACACCTCCTAATCCAATTCCACTAGCATCACATTCAAGCTCAAAAGTCTTATTAAAATCAGGAAGTTGGAGTAAAGGAGCATGTGTCAACTTATCTTTCAATACCGTGAAGGCTTCTTCCTATGCAGTACCCCAAAGAAAAGACACATCTTTCTTTGTAAGCTCATTGAGAGGTGCAGCAATGGTGCTGAAATCTCTCACAAAACGCCTATAGAATCCAGCGAGGCCAAGAAAACTCCTCACTTGTGTGACCGTTTTGGGCTGTGGCCAACTCTCAATAGCTTCAATCTTGGCTTTATCAACTTCAATTCCCTGTGGAGTAACAACATAGCCAAGAAAAGATACTCGGTCGGTGCAAAAGGTGCACTTCCCAAGGTTACCAAACAAACGTGCATCACGTAGAGCAATAAAAACAGCACGTAAATGTTCCAAATGTTCTTCCAAAGATCTGCTATAAATCAATATGTCATCAAAGTAAACTACCACAAATCGTCCAATGAAAGCACGTAAAACTTCGTTCATTAATCTCATGAAAGTACTAGGTGCATTAGTGAACCCAAAAGGCATGACTAACCACTCATATAATCCAAACTTAGTTTTAAATGCTGTTTTCCATTCATCTCCCAATTTCATACGAATTTGATGGTATCCACTATGCAAATCAACTTTGGAGAATAGTGTAGAGCCACTCAATTCATCAAGCATATCATCTAGCCTAGGAATAGGATGACGATAACGAATAGTAATATTATTAATGCCTCTACAATCAACACACATACGTGATGTACCATCCTTTTTCGGCACTAGAATAATAGGAACAACACAAGGACTAAGGGATTCGCGTATATAACCTTTGTCGAGAAGCTCTTGTACTTGACGCATAATCTCCTTCGTCTCCTCTGGATTGGTACGGTATGGTGCACGGTTTGGCAGTGAAGCACCGGGAATTAAGTCAATCTGATGCTCAATCCCTTGAATAGGCAGTAATCCCGGTGGCACGTCTTGTGGAAAGACGTCAGCGAACTCCTGCAAAATGTTAGTGACAGCAGGAGGCAAAGAGGAAGGCACGTCCTCGAATGAAAATAATGCCTCTTTGCACACAAAAGCATAGCAAACAGATTTGCTGAAATCTAGCTCATCAATATCAGATTTGGTGGCAAATAAACATGCACTTTTTAATTTAATTTCAGAAGCAACACTAGATGGTTTATTATTAGGCTTCATTTGTTGCTCAAATTCTTTTGCCACAATCTGATTTTCACTCTTATTCGTCTCCTGTTTTGCTTTATTAGCTCTATTAATATCATCTTTCAAAATGGAATCAGGAGTCATAGGAAGCAAAGTAATATTTTTATCCTTATGAACAAGATGTGGGTGTAACAATTGTATTGATGTCCTCATCAACTATACTCTTGTTCATAAGGATAAAAATATTACTTTGCTTCCTATGACTCCTGATTCCATTTTGAAAGATGATATAAATAGAGCTAATAAAGCAAAACAGGAGAAGAATAAGAGTGAAAATCAGATTGTGGCAAAAGAATTTGAGCAACAAATGAAGCCTAATAATAAACCATCTAGTGTTGCTTCTGAAATTAAATTGAAAAGTGCATGTTTATTTGCCACCAAATCTGATATTGATGAGCTAGATTTCAGCAAATCTGTTTGCTATGCTTTTGTGTGCAAAGAGGCATTATTTTCATTCGAGGACGTGCCTTCCTCTTTGCCTCCTGCTGTCACTAACATTTTGCAGGAGTTCGCTGACGTCTTTCCACAAGACGTGCCACCGGGATTACCGCCTATTCGAGGGATTGAGCATCAGATTGACTTAATTCCCGGTGCTTCACTGCCAAACCGTGCACCA